>NW_028249393.1:0-63095 GCF_964263255.1 Lissotriton vulgaris
CCTATGGAAATTAACATGGGGAAAACACGTTTTGGGACCACCCTTTTTTCTCGGCCCCCGCATGACGAATCCCCCCAAAATTTCCAGGGAAGGAGCGGAGCGGAGCTGGCCTAAATTTTGGAAAATTACACGCAAATTCCTCAACCAGCGCCAAAGTTATTCCCAATAGAATGTTGCCTATTTCCTATGGAAACTAGGTCCTAACTATATATACCCACTGGCGACCGCCAGTAGGTAATATATATATATATATATATATATATATATATATATATATATATATATGTATATATATATATATATATATATATATATTCACTTAAAAAAACATAGGTTTCAGGCCTTATATAGTTAGGAATTAGCATTTAAAAAACCATTGAAATTGCTCTGCTGATGATGTCACATATTACATCATTCATGACATGGCCAGTGACATCACTGATGACATCTCAAATGACATCACTGATGACATCACTGATGACATCTCATTTGACATCACTGATGACATCACTGAACATCATCCAGTGACTGTGTGTTTCTGTAAAGTTTAAATATGTTTTACATATTGAAGAATGAGTGGATGTATAAGTGTCTGGATGAAGGATTTAGAAGGACCACCAAGTGCAAAAGATTTTTTAAATTTTTTTTTAAATCACGGGGTACGTGCTCGGTACGCGTACCCTACGCATACGGTGCGCGTGCCCCGCAATTTTATTTTTTTTGCCCTTGGGGGTCCTTTTGGGACCCCCTGAGAAGGGCTAGAGGGTTGGAGGGTCTCTACCCTGCCTCCTTTTCGTGTTTTCCACTCTTGTTTTGGGCTCTCTTGTGCCTCAGTTCTCCTGAAAAACAAGATGGTGGCCAGCACTTCCTGATTTGGACAGTTTGGAATGTTGACAGTCCACTGCCAGCCAATCAGAAACTCACAAGTGCACATAAGGGTACTCGCAGGTACGCGTAAGGTACGCGTTCCTTACAAGTACGGTGCACGTACGGTGAGCGCATATAGATATATAATTTGATCAAATTCAATTTTCTCAACAACTACTGGAGCCTTGATCATGTGATCAAGGCTTCTGGGAAGCCGAAACATGTTGTTTTGTGGATTAAAAACCCTTGGAATTCGAGCTGGTCTGTGGATTTTTCACTGAGGGCGTACTGGATTGTTGCAAATTAACGGATAAATTACCGGCATGCTCCGCCGGTGCTGTACGCCAATTCCCTCGGGGCAGCAGAAGGTCAGAAGGAGCGTTTTGTTTGGATACAATATATATATATATATATATATATATATATATATATATATATATATATATATATATATATATATATATATATATATTCGCCTCCCGTTTGATCCAAGCTTTAGGCTTCCGGGTGCTCTGTGGCGGTGCACGCGAGGAGCGGCAGGACCGGCCCCGTAGAAATTAATTCCGTTTTCCCGTTTCAGGGAGTTGATTCCTCATGCACTCTTGTGTTTTTCAGAATTACGCCACATGTTCTTTATATCAAATATCCAGTTTATTCACTTTTATCACAGCAAGCCAGCAACACCTTACGCGTTTCGGTCTCTACGGAGACCTTGCTCACAGGTAAACTGAATCGACATATTTTACGCTTTTAAATTACGTGAGAGTGCTCATCTGTTACATCACTTCCTGTTCACTACACAGGATTTCTGGGACATGTAGTTCTATCTGGGAACATTGTTATCATGTTAGCCTTTTATCGCCAATTTATATGTGCTTGTCATTTAGGTCAGGTTATTGAGCCACATCAGTATTTCAACATAACTATAATGTTTGACAATAAGCAATCATTAAAGCCCTCCAGTGGGCATACACCATCATTTTCAAAACAATTCCTGCATCATGCTGGTGCTTAATTTTGTCAATTTTTACAATTCGTTGTTTCATATTAAAGCCCTCCGGTGGGCTTTGAGGTTCGACATTGGGTATCAATATAGCTCAATTAGTCCTTCAATTCTGATTCAATGTACACGTCTTAATAACAACCACAATACATGTCCTACAATGTGAAAAATAATCATAAAGTGAAACAGTGCAAGTTAAAATTTTCTGTGTTCAGAGAGGTAACCTTGTTACTCATCAATGTTCATTGATCAAAGACTAAGTTTGTTTACAGGTGGCAATGCCCATACGGGCTCAATGTTCGGAAACTCATGATGTGTTTTGATTCTTTCTGTCTGATTACTTTTTCACGATCACCTCCTCTTTGGTTTGGCCCAACTCTCTCAATTCCATAGAATTTTAGTTCTTTCCAGTTGCTGTTATGTTCTATTTCCATATGTTTTGCCATTGCGTTGCTGCGATCTGAGTTGATAGTGGCCCGGACATGTTCCAGGATATGCAGTTTTAATTCCTTTTTGGTGCTTCCAATGTACTTTAAAGAGCAAGGACATTCCAAAATATAAATGACAAATTGAGTTTTGCAGTTGATTAATTGATTAATTTTCCATGTTTTTTTATTCATCATTTCAAGTTCTTTGACATTTTTAGCAATGCAGCAAACTTTGCATCCAGAGCATTTATAAAAGCCCTTAGGTTTGTACCAAGCTTCAGGTTTTTTCTTTTCTTGGAAATGACTGTGAATTAGTTTGTCTTTTAAATTCTTAGCTCTTCGATAAGTCACATTGGGATGGTCCCCCACAATTTCCGCAATTTTTGTAGCCATATATAGATTGTGCCAATTCGTTCTTAGGATTTTGATTACTGATTGGTTGGCTGTGGAGTGAGTGGTAATGAATCGAATCTTTTGATCATCCGAGTTAGATGTTTGTTTTTCTTTGAGTAGATCAGTTCTTTTGACCTTAGAGGAGCGATTAAGAGCTGTTTGAATGCTTGAAGGATTGTATTTGCGTTTCTCAAATCTGTTACTGGCTAGTTTTTTATATATGTTCCAGTCTTCTTCTTTCGAACAGATTCTCTTTATTCGCAAGAATTCTCCGTAAGGAATATTTTGAAATAGGCTGGATTGGTGAAAACTTTGAGCGTGCAAGACTGCGTTTGTTGCGGTACTCTTGCGATGCAATGTTGTTTGTATTTCATTGTTTTCAATAAAGATTTCTGTATCCAGAAAAATCACTCTAGACTCGCTAATTGTATATGTGAATTGAAGACCAAAATCAGAATTGTTAAGAATTTCAAAGTAGGCCTCAAATTCCTGATTGGTTCCATCCCAAATCAGGAATCCCCTCGTGAACAAGGAAATTTGGTTCCCAAAACGCGTCAAATGCATTGCGAATAAACACAAGCTGTTTGAACAGAGCTGTTGGCCTGGACGTCATTCTTTTGGAGACTGTGTGAACGATTGATGTGAATATGGGGGAGTGGCGATCCCGTCCCGGCCCGCCGTTGCCAGCGCCCATTTCTGCTTCTTCGCCGACTTTGGGTGTATACATATATACATATATATATGTGTATATAAATATATACATATATATATATATATATATATATATATATATATATATATATATATATATATATATATATATATATATATATATATATATATATATATATATATATATATATATATATATATATATATATATATATATATATATATATATATATATATATATATATATATATATATATATATATATATATATATTACCTACTGGCGATAGCCAGTAGGTATATATAGTTAGGACCTAGCTACTATAGGAAATCCGCAACATTCTATTGGAAATAACTTTGGCGCCGGTTGAGGAATTTGCGTGTAATTTTCCAAGATTTTGGCCAGCTCCGCTCCGCTCCTTCCCTGAAAGTTTCGGGGGGATTCGTGAAGTGGGGGCTGAGAAAAAAGGGGGGTCCCAAAACATGTTTCCCCCTGTTAATTTCCATAGGACGTTCTGACATGGCTACAGCCCGAACCGCTGAACGGAATTACGCCGAACTTTGCAAAATTGTAGGGACTGGTACGCAGATGTGCCTTTGCTACATTTGGTGAACATTGCTCCAGTGGTGTTTTCGAAAATTAACTTCAAAAACACATATATATATCTGGGCGGAGCCTAACCACACATCTCATCGTGAGATCTGATTGGCTGTCAACACTTCATCCAAGAAGTGTTGGCAGCCATCTTGGGACCAATATACATGATAGCACCTCATTCAAAAGCATTTTAGTTAATAGAGGGTTTAAGGACTTTAGTTACATTATAAATCATTTGTTGATGGTACCATACTCATTTTAGGAATTGTGATGTGTTCTAAGGTGATTTTACCATGTGAAAAAGCCTTCTGCTGGGATATCATGAATCATGTTTGAAAGAAAATTATTATCTCATGCTTTTCCCACAGTGGTTTGGAAGGGGATCTATAAGCTAAACTGAAAGCATATTTTCTGTAAATTCACATTATCTTTCTCAGTCATGTGAGGATGAAGTCTGACATTCTCAGTAAAACATGTACATCCAACAAGGACAGAGACTGTCAGTTGATTCCTTTGTGTTCTACTGCAGCCTCCTAGAGTGTTCTAAAGAACAACTAGAGCGCTAACAGTCCTACTTCTTACAAAGGTATGGCACACCTGAAGCCATCTTGATTTGAATAAAGTGGTAACTCTTAAAACATTTAATTTAAAAAGGAACAAAATGAGGGGGTATATTTTGCCATAGAAAGTATGATTAGTGCTGCAGAAAGAAAAATTAGGGCACATTTTGAGTGACTTCTCAAATCCTCTTCTATTTCATTAAACAATTCTGACATGCAGTCTCCCAAGATGGCCACCAGAGACAAAAGAGCCCAAATGTAGCCCAAATATCACCCAGATGTAGCCCAAGTATAGCCCAATGACAGAATGTCCCAGAGTGTTCTAAAGAACAACTAGAGCGCTAACAGTCTTACTTATGATAAAAGTATGGCACACCAGAAGCCATCTTGATTGGAATGAAATGGTAAGTCTGAAAACATTTAATTTAAAAAGGAACAAAATGAGGGGGTATATTTTGCAATAGAAAGTATGATTAGTGCTACAGAAAGAAAAATTAGGGCATATTTTGAGTGACTTCTCAAATCCTCTTCTATTTCATTAAAAAAATCTGACATGCAGGCTCCCAAGATGGCCACCAGGGACAAAAGACCCAAATGTAGCCCAAATATCACCCAGAGGTAGCCCAAGTATAGCCCAATGACAGAATGTCCCTGAGTGTTCTAAAGAGCAACTAGAGCGCTGACAGTCCTACTTATTACAAAGGTCTGGCTCACCTGAAGCCATCTTGATTGGAATAAAGTGGTAACTCTTAAAACATTTAATTTAAAAAAGAACAAAATGAGGGGGTATATTTTGCCATAGAAAGTATGATTAGTGCTGCAGAAAGAAAAATTAGGGCACATCTTGAGTGACTTCTCAAATCCTCTTAAATTTCATTAAAAAATTCTGACATGCAGTCTCCCAAGATGGCCACCAGAGACAAAAGAGCCCAAATGTAGCCCAAATATCACCCAGATTTAGCCCAAGTATAGCCCAGTGACAGAATGTCCCAGAGTGTTCTAAAGAACAACTAGAGCGCTAACAGTCTTACTTATGACAAAAGTATGGCACACCAGAAGCCATCTTGATTAGAATGAAGTGGTAAGTCTGAAAACATTTAATTTAAAAAGGAACAAAATGAGGGGGTTCATTTTGCCATAGAAAGTATGATTAGTGCTTCAGAAAGAAAAATTAGGGCACATTTTGAGTGACTTCTCAAATCCTCTTCTATTTCATTAAAAAAATTCTGACATGCAGACTGAAACATGCACTTTGAATACCAGCAGCAGACTTCCCTGGTGAGCAGTAGCTTTACTACAGTGATCTAATGAGCAACTAGAGTGCTAACATTCAGAATTTATGGCAAATGTGTGACACATCTGAATTCCTTCTTGATGGAACCAAAGTAAACAAGCATTGAAAATGCAATAGATCTCGCCCTCGTTTAAGTTAAAGCCATTCTGTTTGTAATGAGGTGGCTTTTTAGCTTTGCTTTTATTAGTGTTTTTAAAACTTTCATGTAAATAACATGCATATGTATGCATATATGTATATGTATGCATGCATTTATATTTGTATTTATATAGCTATGCAGATTATATATGTTTATATATGCATGTATATATATATACACATACATATATATAAATGCATATGCATATATATGCATATATATATGTGTGTATATGTGTAGAGAGAGGTAGAGAGGTAGAGGTAGAGAGGTAGAGACTAGTAGAGAGAGAAGTAGAGAGAGGTGGAGAGGTAGAGAGTAGAGAGTGAGTAATAGAGTTGAGAGTGAGTATTGGAGAGTAGTAGAGAGCAGAAGAGAGAGTAGCAGAGAGTGAGTAGTAGAGAGTAGTAGAGTGAATAGTAGAGTGAGTAGTAGAGAGTAGTAGAGAGTGAGTAGTAGAGAGTAAGTAGTAGAGAGTGAGTAGTAGAGAGTGAGTAGCAGAAAGAGAATAGTAGAGAGTAGTAGAGAGTGAGTAGTAGAGAGAGAGTAGTAGAGAGTGAGAAGTAGAGAGTAGTAGAGAGTGAGTAGTAGAGTGAGTAGAAGAGAGTGAGTAGTAGAGAGTAGTAGAGAGAGAGTAGTAGAGAGTGAGATGTAGAGAGTGAGATGTAGAGAGTGAGTAGTAGAGAGTAGTAGAGAGTGAGTAGTAGAGAGTAGAGAGTAGTAGAGAGTGAGTAGTAGAGAGTAGTAGATAGTGAGTAGTAGGGAGTGAGTAGTAGAGAGAGAGTAGTAGAGAGTAGTAGAGTAGTAGAGAATGAGTAGTAGAGAGTTAGTATTAGAGAGTAGTGGAGTAGTAGAGAGTAAGTAGTAGAGAGTAGTGGAGAATATTCCAAAGTTTGGCACAGCACCACTTGCACAATAAGTCAAATCAAATCATATCACTTAGAGTCCTTATTGAAGCGCTGAATCTTGGTGTATATTCAAATGCTTTTATTTTCCTTAAGTTTATGTACCACAGCCAGCCGACGCATTTCGTTCTGTACAACAGAATTTCTTCAGGGCATTCTTATTTCCTTCAAGTTATGTTGGTATCCTGTTGTCATATAACTAGATATTTCTTCCAAATGTTAGACGGGACGTAAGTACATTCTTATTCAAAGTGACTAGGTATCAATTTTACCCACACAATTCGGGCAGACTTGAGCAATTTATAGCATCCTCAAAGACAGTCTTTAAAAAAATCCAAAGTATAGGACATGATAATCCAAATCCAAATGTTTCTCAAGAAAAGTAATTTTCAATTGTTCAGAATATCGGCGTTTGGGCAGATATGACCCAGGGACCCCCAGTATGCAAGCGGAATTAGTCCCCCCTCTGCAAACACGCCATTGGCCTGCGTTGCAGAGAGGTGTAAAAAGGGGCATAGCCTCAATTCACCTCTGTGCAATGCATCCCCCCTGGCGCATACTGGAGGTTCCAGGTGGGCTAGTTGGCCCCTAGGGACCCCTAGTATGCAAGGGGAATTAGCTCCCCCTCTTCAAACATGCACGGGGCTGCGTTGCAGAAAGGTGTAAAAAAGGATGTGGCCTCATTACACCTCTATGCAATGCAGTCCCCTGGCGCATACTGGAGGCTCCTGGTGGGCTAGTTGGCCCCCAGGGACCCCCAGTATGCAACGGGAATTAGTTCCCCCTCTGCAAACGCGCCAGGGGGCTGCATTGCAGAGAGGTGTAACAAGGGGCATAGCCTTATTACACCTCTGCATTGCAGCCCCCTGGCGCATACTGGAGGTTCCAGGTGGGCTAGTTGACCACCAGGGGCCCCCAGTATGCAAGGAGAATTAGTTCTCCCTCTTCAAACATGCACGGGGCTGCGTTGCAGAGAGGTGTAAAAAGGGGCGTTGCTTCATTACACCTCTCTGCAATGCAGTCCCCTGGCGCATACTGGAGATTCCTGGTGGGCTTTCAGATCTTATATAATTAGGAATTAGCATTAAAAAAACTTTGAAATTCACTGAAAAAAACATAGGTTTCAGGTCTTATATAGTTTGGAATTAGCATTTAAAAAACCTTGCGAATTCACTCAAAAAACCATAGGTTTCAGGCCTTATATAGTTAGGAATTAGCATTTAAAAAACCTTTGAAATTCACTGAAAAAAACATAGGTTTCAGGCCTTATATAGTTAGGAATTAGCATTTAAAAAAACCTTTAAAATTCACTAAAAAAAACTATTAATTTTAGGGGTGTTAGAGTTAGCTGGACATTTCACTTATACAAAACCATTGAAATTGCTCCCATATAGTTAGTTGTACTAACTATATTTCGCGCACCAGCAATCCACTGCTGATGATGTCATATATTACATCATTCATGACATGGTCAGTGACATCACTGATGACATCTCAAATGACAACACTAATGACATCACTGATGACATCATCCACGTGACAATCACATACACCTTTTCGTACACTAGTAAAATCTTTCATCACTCTTTGTAAAATACAGAGTATCATATTTGAATCCATTGTTACAGCAATAAAAACCCACTCAGTGATTCATAGATGTATACACACATCTAATCACTTACCTGTAGATTCACTCATACATGCTGTCAATGAACAATAGAACACTATCAAAAATACTTATACACCTAAATCGACATACACACCAGCACACATCCTATTCACATATGAAGTCATCCTACTCACTTATGCAAACAATGGATCATACTTACATATTTACTTAGCTACACACTTATACAAACACAACTTTATCTATTCATTTAGATAGTAAGTCATACTTAGTGAATTATAAAATCATTATTACAAGTATAAAGTTATCCATGCAGTCACTCACACAATCATTGAGTCTTATGTATACTTATTTATATACAACAACTGACACATACACTGCCTTTTATTTTTCTAGTTTGTTGGACATGTACCATTGAGAAATATATTTGCTCATCACCACACCCATAAAGATATTCACTCACCCAAACAACTGTTAGAACATGTAGTTTAAACTTCATATATCTAGTGAATCAACTATTCACACATCTTTGGGCAGTCACACACCCCCCACCGAACCACACACACATTCGCTCTCCCCTACAAATACTCAGTTAACTAATCAATAACTAATATAGACTTTCACATAGCTAGTAACTAACTGGAGAATGAGTTTACACAACAACTGAAAAAGTGATACAGATATTCAAACAGTTTAGTCACTATCCACTATATTTAGTGAGACATTTTAAATTGGTCAAACAAACAGTCAATTACACTGCTACTAAATCCTTCATCCAAATATTTATTTTTATATATCCACTCATTCTTCAATGCAAATTGCTATATATATATAATGCATATTTAAATAATGAAGCAAACCACATTCACTGGATGATGTCATCAGTGATGTCATTTGAGATGTCATCAATGATGTCACTGACCATGTCATGAATGATGTAATATGTGACATCATCAGCAGTGGATTGCGGGTGCGCAAAATATAGTTAGTACAACTAACTATATAGGAGCAATTTCAATGGTTTTGTATGAGTGAAATGTCCAGCTAACTCTAACACCCCCAAAACGTATAGTTTTTTGAGCGAATTTTAAAGGTCTTTTTTAAATGCTAATTCCTAACTATATAAGGCCTGAAACCTATGGTTTTTTCAGTGAATAAACATATATATATATATATATATATATATATATATATATATATATATATATATACATATATATATATATATATATATATATATATATATATATATATATATATATATATATATATATATATATATATATATATATATATATATATATATATATATATATATATATATATATATATATATATATATATATATATACATACATACAGGCGTGGGATGCTTTCAATACCAGATTATATGTGTGGAAGGGCATGGGATTACTAAGTGGGGATGAACAAAAATTCCTGAAGTCTAATTATCCTGTGATCCCTGTGTTTTATATGATTCCGAAAGTCCACAAGAGTTTAACCAAGCCCCCAGGGAGGCCCATTATCTCCGCCAGACAGGGCCCTTTTGAGAATGCCTCTAAATATATTGATCACTTCCTGCAGGAGCATGTGAGGGCGCTTCCCTCATACATCAGGGATACGGGTGATTTTTTGGATAAGATCAGGACCATAGAGTGGCAGGAAGATTACCTATTGCTAACGCTAGACGTAACTTCCTTATACACCAGTATTAATCACAATGATGGATTAAGGGCGGTAAAACACTATCTGAAGCGTAGACCTGCCTGTATGCTGCAGCACAACAGCATGATAAGTGAGATGATTGAGATCTGCCTCAAAAGCAACTTCTTCTTGTTCCAAAAACAGGTTTTCCAGCAATTGAGGGGAGTTGCGATGGGGGCCTGCTTCTCCCCAAGCTATGCCTGTCTGCATATGGGGCATTGGGAGGAGCAGGTCCTAGCAAGAACATATGAGGGTACCATGGCCAATAACATCATAGCCTGGTACAGATTCATTGATGACCTATTCATCATTTGGAAGGGGTCAGAGGAAGAGGCAAATAGGTTCATAACCAACATCAATGGAAACGATTTGAACCTACATTTCACTGGTCAAATCAGCAGCGCACAGGTTACCTTTTTAGATGTGGAGGTGAGCATTGCCAATGGCAGGATAGTGACTGACCTACATCGCAAGGTAACGGCAGGAAATACGGTGTTGCACGCCACCAGCCACCACACGGCACACTTGATTCGAAGCATCCCCTACGGGGAGATGCTGAGGATCAAGAGGATTTGTAGCACTAAAGAGAGTTGTGAGCGAGCACAAAAAGCGAGCAGGAACAGATTTATTGAAAGAGGCTACTCACGAGAAATGGTGGAGGGTGCCATGAAACGTGCCAGTTTAACACCAGGGCACAGTCCTATAACAGATGTTAGGCCTACATTGATCACAGGGAAGGAGTCTGGTCAGCCTAGACTAATAACGGCATACAGCAGACAGCACAAAGAAATATTAAATATCATTCGCAGAAATTGGCAAGTGGTTAAGGGAGATCCAGTTATTGGTGAGACCCTTGCCAATAGGCCAGCTATAACCTACTGCAGAGCTAGGTCTATGAGCGATATGATAGTGAAGAGTAGCCCGGAAGTAGCCAAGGACAACTGGCTAGGTAAGAGCAAGGGCTTTCTAAAGTGTGCAGTCTGCAAAGCATGCAGGATAGGAAAAAACAAGACCACCTACATGACAGCCTTTAATAACGAGGCGATCATGATTAAAAAGAAAATTACCTGCAAATCAGACTTTGTGGTCTATGTGTTAGAATGTGCTTGTGGCCTGCGCTACTTGGGCAGCACGAAGCTGCAGGTGCACAAGCGCATTCTTCAGCACCTCAGGGCAGTAAACAACAAGGACGAGGCGTACCCCTGTCGCCAGACATGTAAATATGTGCCATGGTGGGGACATAGGATGCTTGCAGTATTATGCGATTGACATGGTCCCGCCACTTCGAAGAGGAGGCGATAGGGAGGCCCGATTGAGAGTTTTGGAAACACGATATATTCTGGAACTTAATTCCAAGGCCCCGAACGGTTTAAATCAAACGGAAGACTTACACTCTTGTCTTTATTAGGGATCTAATGTTTAAACCGGTTGGACCAAATTTTGTCAGTAACTGCAGATCGCTTGAGGGGCAATAATGTATCAGAATCAAACATGTAAATAGTCTGCCTCTTGTTTTTAACTTCAATTTATGGTGAAGGGTGCAAAGACAATTTTAATCACTAGATTATAGAGTTATTATTTATCACAATTATGTTTTGGATATTTTCTTAAAGTGTACCAGCTTTTGTACCCTTGCTATAGCAGTGTGGAAGCAGTGGTTACATGTAGCGGTGAATGCCCACTAGGGCGCAATTTTGAAAACCTGACCCAAAACCATGTGTTCCCATTCGACCATGATGTTTTCCCTTTTTGCGAATTTTGCACATTATACAGCGGGTTTGCACGGAACATATAAATTGTATATATATATATATTTTTGTACATGATTTTAATGTGGTATATACAAAATTTTTATTTTCCATAATTGATTACAGATTTTAATCAATTTATTTATTGGGAAGTAGTCATAATGAATTATGGGGAACAACGAACTGAACAGACACATCAAGAGGGACATTCTCTTTTAAATCTGTTTAGTTTTCCGTATTAATAACATGGTGAAATGTAAAATCCGTTTTTGGACTGATTGTAGTTTTTGTGTAAATGTACAGAAACACTTTTATATCCAAGTGCTACTGACCCAGGCTGAAGTATGTTTTTTATTTCCACAGGCTGTGGGGTCAGCTGACTGTGTATCAGCACTTTAAGAATGATGGGTGTGTAACCGACCATGTCATGTGATCAAGGGGCGGAGGTCCCGAAACGCGTCATGGCGGCGTGTTCTGTGCACGAAGGATGGAATAAATCTAATTAACTTGCAAAATATCCGTGAGGGTCCGGTTTCGTTATTTCCTTGTGAGTTTTACTTGGGGGACTTGGCGAAGTTCGTGGCATATATATATATATATATATATATATATATATATATATATATATCCATTGTTACAGCAATAAAAACCCACTCAGTGATTCATAGATGTATACACACATCTAATCACTTACCTGTAGATTCACTCATACATGCTGTCAATGAACAATAGAACACTATCAAAAATACTTATACACCTAAATCGACATACACACCAGCACACACACCAGCACACATCCTATTCACATATGAAGTCATCCTACTCACTTATGCAAACAATGGATCATACTTACATATTTACTTAGCTACACACTTATACAAACACAACTTTATCTATTCATTTAGATAGTAAGTCATACTTAGTGAATTATAAAATCATTATTACAAGTATAAAGTTATCCATGCAGTCACTCACACAATCATTGAGTCTTATGTATACTTATTTATATACAACAACTGACACATACACTGCCTTTTATTTTTCTAGTTTGTTGGACATGTACCATTGAGAAATATATTTGCTCATCACCACACCCATAAAGATATTCACTCACCCAAACAACTGTTAGAACATGTAGTTTAAACTTCATATATCTAGTGAATCAACTATTCACACATCTTTGGGCAGTCACACACCCCCCACCGAACCACACACACATTCGCTCTCCCCTACAAATACTCAGTTAACTAATCAATAACTAATATAGACTTTCACATAGCTAGTAACTAACTGGAGAATGAGTTTACACAACAACTGAAAAAGTGATACAGATATTCAAACAGTTTAGTCACTATCCACTATATTTAGTGAGACATTTTAAATTGGTCAAACAAACAGTCAATTACACTGCTACTAAATCCTTCATCCAAATATTTATTTTTATATATCCACTCATTCTTCAATGCAACTTGATTCGAAGCATCCCCTACGGGGAGATGCTGAGGATCAAGAGGATTTGTAGCACTAAAGAGAGTTGTGAGCGAGCACAAAAAGCGAGCAGGAACAGATTTATTGAAAGAGGCTACTCACGAGAAATGGTGGAGGGTGCCATGAAACGTGCCAGTTTAACACCAGGGCACAGTCCTATAACAGATGTTAGGCCTACATTGATCACAGGGAAGGAGTCTGGTCAGCCTAGACTAATAACGGCATACAGCAGACAGCACAAAGAAATATTAAATATCATTCGCAGAAATTGGCAAGTGGTTAAGGGAGATCCAGTTATTGGTGAGACCCTTGCCAATAGGCCAGCTATAACCTACTGCAGAGCTAGGTCTATGAGCGATATGATAGTGAAGAGTAGCCCGGAAGTAGCCAAGGACAACTGGCTAGGTAAGAGCAAGGGCTTTCTAAAGTGTGCAGTCTGCAAAGCATGCAGGATAGGAAAAAACAAGACCACCTACATGACAGCCTTTAATAACGAGGCGATCATGATTAAAAAGAAAATTACCTGCAAATCAGACTTTGTGGTCTATGTGTTAGAATGTGCTTGTGGCCTGCGCTACTTGGGCAGCACGAAGCTGCAGGTGCACAAGCGCATTCTTCAGCACCTCAGGGCAGTAAACAACAAGGACGAGGCGTACCCCTGTCGCCAGACATGTAAATATGTGCCATGGTGGGGACATAGGATGCTTGCAGTATTATGCGATTGACATGGTCCCGCCACTTCGAAGAGGAGGCGATAGGGAGGCCCGATTGAGAGTTTTGGAAACACGATATATTCTGGAACTTAATTCCAAGGCCCCGAACGGTTTAAATCAAACGGAAGACTTACACTCTTGTCTTTATTAGGGATCTAATGTTTAAACCGGTTGGACCAAATTTTGTCAGTAACTGCAGATCGCTTGAGGGGCAATAATGTATCAGAATCAAACATGTAAATAGTCTGCCTCTTGTTTTTAACTTCAATTTATGGTGAAGGGTGCAAAGACAATTTTAATCACTAGATTATAGAGTTATTATTTATCACAATTATGTTTTGGATATTTTCTTAAAGTGTACCAGCTTTTGTACCCTTGCTATAGCAGTGTGGAAGCAGTGGTTACATGTAGCGGTGAATGCCCACTAGGGCGCAATTTTGAAAACCTGACCCAAAACCATGTGTTCCCATTCGACCATGATGTTTTCCCTTTTTGCGAATTTTGCACATTATACAGCGGGTTTGCACGGAACATATAAATTGTATATATATATATATTTTTGTACATGATTTTAATGTGGTATATACAAAATTTTTATTTTCCATAATTGATTACAGATTTTAATCAATTTATTTATTGGGAAGTAGTCATAATGAATTATGGGGAACAACGAACTGAACAGACACATCAAGAGGGACATTCTCTTTTAAATCTGTTTAGTTTTCCGTATTAATAACATGGTGAAATGTAAAATCCGTTTTTGGACTGATTGTAGTTTTTGTGTAAATGTACAGAAACACTTTTATATCCAAGTGCTACTGACCCAGGCTGAAGTATGTTTTTTATTTCCACAGGCTGTGGGGTCAGCTGACTGTGTATCAGCACTTTAAGAATGATGGGTGTGTAACCGACCATGTCATGTGATCAAGGGGCGGAGGTCCCGAAACGCGTCATGGCGGCGTGTTCTGTGCACGAAGGATGGAATAAATCTAATTAACTTGCAAAATATCCGTGAGGGTCCGGTTTCGTTATTTCCTTGTGAGTTTTACTTGGGGGACTTGGCGAAGTTCGTGGCATATATATATATATATATATATATATATATATATATATATATATATATATATATATATATATATATATATATATATATATATATATATATATATATATATATATATATATATATATATATAAACAAACTCCTGGCAGTACTATCGCTCATAAATCAGCATGACACCAGAGCCGGGGCCCAAATGTTCGTTCAAGGTGCAAATATTTTATTGGCACACGGAAAAACCCAACGCGTTTCAAAGCTTTCGCCTCTTGCTCACGGGTAAAGTGTTACGGTGGCCATTCCATATTTAAAGTGATACAAACATGAATAATGTGCACGTGATCAACAATAGACATTACAGAGATACTTTGTTGCAAACAAGGTTTTTCGGTATCGTGTTACCGGGTTGCACAGCATAATAAATATAGTGATATAATTGGAAACACAAATGAAAAATGAAAACGTGTTTTTCACAATACAAAGATAAACACCGTCTCATGGATTAGCATTTTAAATAACACGGAATCAGTTTCTTTGTTGCAGATGAAATCATGTTGGTTTTACAGGAAAACAGTCCATGAAATTCCGGTTTTAAATAAATGAACACTGATATCAAGCCCCAGTGGGCACAATGTAAAGAATTCATGCCAGTTTATGCATGAAAACCAAACTCCATGTACATGTCCTGAGTAAATAGAAATAAACAAGGATATAACACCCCAGTGGGTATACATTTCACCAGACTTTAGGGGTGGTAGAAAATGTCCATGATTCAAATTAGAAGGTGTCGTGCCCAAGTGGGCTAGGTGAATCCAAATATCTTGTGTATATGCTGCATACCTACAGAGTTAAAGATTAGAAAAACAATGTATCAGTGATATACTATAAGTTTCTGGTCACATGACAAAAAAGTGCATTTTAAAACCAGTCAGAATGGAAAGAATATAGGTACAGGAAAGCAGACATCTGATTGCGATTTATGATTGTAAGTGTACTGATAATTCTTCCCCTATGTTATGCCCGAAGGGTTGTATGGTGTTGTACCGGATGATGTATTTGGATTCCAGTTTGCGTAACTCAAGTAACCTGTTGCCACCTCTCTCATTTCTATGGACACAGTCAATCACATAAAATTGCACAAGATTGGGGTTTTGCTGATGTTCAGTCGCGAAATGCCTAGCCACCGGGTACTGTGGATTTGCATTTTTAATAGCACGAAGATGTTCTAATGCCCGTAGTTTAGCTTTCTTGGTGGTCATTCCAATATAAAACTTATCACACGGGCATTTGAGTGCATATACTGGACGCATTCCACGAGGTTTACGGATTTTTATAATCCCTACTTTCCAGAAGCCTAATCCCGAATTGATCAATGAGTGGATGACCAACAATCACTCTTGCTCCTTGAATGTGCTCCACATTCTAATAAAATATGCTGAAAAAGAATGTGGCGAGCTCAACATTGAAAGTGAAACGCTGATAGTGAAATTGAAAGAAAAACTTACCGAAAGTGAGTTCACTTCTGAAATGAACAAGATGGAAAAGAGATTGGAAAAAGTGGAGGAGGAAATAAAAGCCAAAAAGCACAGGAAATTTGTACGAGATGAAATTGATTACAAAAAGGGACAAATCCTCACCTTTGCCAAAAAATATGAAGCACTGCGAGGGTCAACAAAAACACCCAAAAAAACCAAACCACCTGCAGATGAGCGGGCAGCTCAGGATGAGACATTAGTGGAAGGCGTTTCCACACTTGATGAATCAGATGGGGAAAGCGTGGAAAGTGATGTCTCTCTTAACATGGAACCACAAAATGTAAAAGACCGTATTTTAAACGAGGTGGTACTTCTCTCCAAGGAACGCCAAACTCCGCCAAGAGGTCGTGGCAGAGGCGCAAGGGGAGGCAAAGGAGCAAGAGGAGGATTAACAAATGCAATGCAATCAGCAAGCCCCGTGGGAGTACAAACAAGGGGCAAGAAAGCGAAAAAATGAAGAGCCAAGACAACAAAACAGTGGTAAACCTTTCATCTCATGTTTTAACATCAGAACAGTTGTATGTCTTGTCACGTGGATTGTCTTTTTGCCCGACAGCAAAATTTAATTTTACCGAAACTCGCATTGATCTGTTTAAGTTTACTAGAAAGTTAAAACTTAAAAAAGGGTTTGCTTCCAGGCCACGTCTTAGACAGGATAAGATTGACAATGCAAGTGCCCTATGCATTAATGATGCAGAAACATTACAGGCGGTACACGAATTGGCGGACTGTGAGGGCGTATCAGACAATCCAATCCTTAATTTGTTGGAAAGTAACATTGACATTGGGGCAAGCAGTGGGAGTAATTTCAAACCTAAATCTTTGTTTGTTCCTCAAATCAATAGCAACTGCATTGAATGTTTTGAAACAGGAATGATTAATGAGATGAGAAAGATTGACAGACAAGGTTCCCATTGCAATTTTAACTTAAAGAAAAAACAGTACTTGGCATTAAAAGAAATGCAAGATTGGTCGGATGTGGTTATTAAAAACTCCGACAAAGGAGGCAATGTAGTCATTTGGCCTCTGGATATGTATTTAAAAGAAGGTTTGATGCAATTAAACAATACTGAAAATTACAAAATGTCTACCATGCATGAATACAACGCATCAAAGGAAATGTACTGTTTTAAATTAAGTGATTGGAAAGATAGAGGTCTATTGGAAGTGGAAGAATATAATTTTCTTATGTGTAAATATCCCCGCATTCCTGCACTCTATCTTCTCCCAAAATTGCACAAAAACTTGGAAATACCCCCAGGAAGACCCATTGTGTCTTCCAATGGCAGCCTGCTGGAAAACACCTCCAGGTATATCGATTATTTCCTACAGCCGCTTGTACAGTCCCTTCCCTCTTTTATCAGGGATACCTCTGATTTTTTGAAAGTCATTAGTGACCTGGTTTGGCAAAAGGAATACTTACTTATCAGCTTTGACGTCGCAAGTTTATATACTTGTATACCCCATGACCTGGGAGTTGATGCTTGCAAACATTTTTTGGGCAAAAGATGTTTCCCACCTCCTCCACACGCACATGTTATTAGACATGATTGAGGTTTGTTTAAAAAACAATTTTTTTGTTTTTGACAAACAGATGTACCAGCAAACCCGGGGAACTTCGATGGGCAGTTGCTTCGCCCCCAGCTTTGCAGGGTTATACCCGGGCTGGTGGGAGGAGCAAGTGGTGAATAACATCTCCCACTTCACTGACCACGTAGTTCTCTGGGCACGCTACATCGACGATATTTTTTGCGTGTGGAAGGGAACCTTAGAGCAAGCTAGTGATTTTGAGAGCATCCTGAATAACAACTCATTGAACCTTCAATTCACTAGCCACATGAGCACTAACAAATTGGAATTTCTAGATGTGAGTCTAGAAGTTATCAACGGGTCATTAATCAGCTCCCTTTTTCGTAAACCCACTGCTGGGAACAGCTTGCTCCATGCCAAAAGTTGCCATCCACCATCATTAATACGCAGCATTCCATTAGGGGAGCTTATCAGAGCCAAACGCAACTGCAGTGCTGAGGCAAATTTTGAGGCAGAGAAAAGCACCATGTGTAACAGGTTCAAAGAAAGGGGTTATAGCAACAAAGTCATCACGCAGGCTATTTCCAAAGTTGATAACATGCAAAGGTCTGAATTGTTAGTTCCCAAAGAAAGAAAAGAATCGGAACAGATCAGGTTTATAACCAGTTATGACAGCCAAACGTGGCAGCTTAGGAAGAGCCTTGACAAACACTGGGGTATCCTCAAACTGGATCATGACCTTAATGAAGTACTTAGTGAAAACCCTTCACTCACCTTCAGAAAGGCAAGGTCATTGAAGGACTCCCTGAGTAAGGCCACGCTGCAACACCCTGTGAAATCCCCCTTAGTGAGTGGATTTTTTCCATGCACCAAATGCAAATCGTGCAAAAACAGCCATAAATGAAAGAGCCTCAAAATTTGCAAAGATCACACTGAGCACAAAATCACTAAAATGCTTGGTTGCAATACCGAGTATGCAGTATATGCACTCAAATGCCCGTGTGATAAGTTTTATATTGGAATGACCACCAAGAAAGCTAAACTACGGGCATTAGAACATCTTCGTGCTATTAAAAATGCAAATCCACAGTACCCGGTGGCTAGGCATTTCGCGACTGAACATCAGCAAAACCCCAATCTTGTGCAATTTTATGTGATTGACTGTATCCATAGAAATGAGAGAGGTGGCAACAGGTTACTTGAGTTACGCAAACTGGAATCCAAATACATCATCCGGTACAACACCATACAACCCTTCGGGCATAACATAGGGGAAGAATTATCAGTACACTTACAATCATAAATCGCAATCAGATGTCTGCTTTCCTGTACCTATATTCTTTCCATTCTGACTGGTTTTAAAATGCACTTTTTTGTCACGTGACCAGAAACTTATAGTATATCACTGATACATTGTTTTTCTAATCTTTAACTCTGTAGGTATGCAGCATATACACAAGATATTTGGATTCACCTAGCCCACTTGGGCACGACACCTTCTAATTTGAATCATGGACATTTTCTACCACCCCTAAAGTCTGGTGAAATGTATACCCACTGGGGTGTTATATCCTTGTTTATTTCTATTTACTCAGGACATGTACATGGAGTTTGGTTTTCATGCATAAACTGGCATGAATTCTTTACATTGTGCCCACTGGGGCTTGATATCAGTGTTCATTTATTTAAAACCGGAATTTCATGGACTGTTTTCCTGTAAAACCAACATGATTTCATCTGCAACAAAGAAACTGATTCCGTGTTATTTAAAATGCTAATCCATGAGACGGTGTTTATTTTTGTATTGTGAAAAACACGTTTTCATTTTTCATTTGTGTTTCCAATTATATCACTATATGTATTATGCTGTGCAACCCGGTAACACGATACCGAAAAATCTTGTTTGCAACAAAGTATCTCTTTAATGTCTATTGTTGATCACGTGCACATTATTCATGTTTGTATCACTTTAAATATGGAATGGCCACCGTAACACTTTACCCGTGAGCAAGAGGCGAAAGCTTTGAAACGCGTTGGGTTTTTCCGTGTGCCAATAAAATATTTGCACCTTGAACGAACATTTGGGCCCCGGCTCTGGTGTCATGCTGATTTATGAGCGATAGTACTGCCAGGAGTTTGTTTATACTTTGGGAGGTGGCGATCCCGCCGGGAGCCTGCTGAGGAAAGAGGCGAGAGTCAAACGCTAAACGAGTGTGTGACTATATATATATATATATATATATATATATATATATATATATTACCTACTGGCGGTCGCCAGTAGGTAGTTATAGTTAGGATTGTTTTCCATAGGAAATCCTCAACATTCTATTTGGAAAAACTTTGGCCCTGGTTGAAGAATCTTAGCGAATTTCTCAAAGAAGATGGCTCGGTCCGCTGCGCTCCTTCCCTGAAAGATTGGGGGGGATTGGTCAAGTGGGGGCTGAGATATAAGGGGGGTCGCAAAACGTGTTTTCTGCATGTTATTTTCCATAGGACCTTTAGACTCGGCTACAGGTCGAACGGCTGAATGGATTTATAAGAAATTTGGCAAAACTGTAGAGTCCGGTTCGCAGATTACGCTTTTTTTGAAATGGTGTAAATCCGTTCAGTAGTTGTTGAGAAAATTAAAGTTAAAGTCAATTATATATCTATAGGCGCGCACGCGTGCGCGCACTCAAGCGGCTGCGCGTGAGCGGAATTTTTTTTTGATGCGTGACGTCTGTTAACGTTCGATTCGAAGGAAATCAGGAAGTTTTGTTCGCCATTTTGTCACTGCGAGTAAACATATTGTTCATTTCAAAGTGTTGAAACATGGAAAGGGGAGAAGGTAGAGATTGTTTTGCTGCGTAGCTTTTCTCGGGGTGTGCAGTAAGGCCCTTAAACGCAAAAGATATAATTTTTTCCCGAAAAAAAATACGGGGTGCGCGCACCCGGTCGCGCACACCTATTTACAAGAGTGTGAAAATGGAGATAAATCAGAAGTTTGAGTGCTTAGATATAAGGTGGCTCTGAAAAGAGCCATTGTGTTAGTTGAGTTTTTTCTGCATTTATAAGTAAGTACCGATGCAGAGCCTGATGTTGCAGAGGAAGATTCTGTTTCCCTCATTCGTGAAATGAACACCGTCTCTCCTATAGACGTCTTGCATGTGGTATCGCAAGTTGTTGTGGTAAATAGAACCCATGCTATAATCTCTGAGGAACGCAGAAACAGATTTATTTACATGTCTCCTTGCTTTCTCAAATTGTGCACAATGTTGATTGGACCAATTCCATTTCTGTCTTTGGCATATATTGGAATATACCAAGGCAGATCGAGGAAAAAGTGTCATCAATTGTCGAAAGGTGTCTTTTAGAAGCATTTCCAGACCGACCCCAGTGATTGTGCCTAGATCGTTCCCACCACAGTGCACAATTATAAGGTCTGGTTCTGGGAGATGCATAAAAGTTTTCACCAATGGAATCAATTGGTGACATTTCAATCCTCTTTTGGCAATCCATGTTATGTGTACATTTGGTAAGCCGAGGTTGCAAATTCGTCTGCTTACTGCATATTTTTCACTCCAGTGAATATAACTGTGTCCTATAAGCCAGACCTTCATTTTCAAGGGATTTGTAGTCGTCCTCCGATCGGTTCTGGAAGTGGAATGGTAGTTAGAAGTTGAAATTCTAAATAAAGAAAAAGGAAGAGGCTGGGTGTGGTTAAAAAAATAAAAATGATTGGTTGATTGTAATAAGTGGAGATTGAACAGTACGTTGCATGTTAATGTTTATGTTAAACGAAAATTTTTGGGTGTGAAAAAACAAGACATGTAACAGAGCTGTGGATTGGCAGGTGTTTCAGGAGGGAAAATAGTCTTCTTAATTTGTTGTAGAACGTTGAGACATGAACTTTTGACCTGTGCCTTCAGCATTGTGCAGAATGAGGTGTAACCATGGAAACAGCCGGAGATGGCAGTTGGTGATGGGTTCACTCTTTGGTGCCTCTGTATCTGACTCTGTTCTGTGGTGGCAGGCGGACAACTGTTTGTTATTGTGGAGATGAAAGGGTGATAAGGAGAGAAATACGACATAGCGTTTGGCCTGTAGAAGCGTGGGAGCAGTGATTAAGTCTGAGTGAAGCGGAACTGTGGCGGTGCTTGGTAACAGTAAAAAAAATTTTTTAACAGTGGTATAACTGTCTGTACGGTGCGCGACCTACTAAGAAAGAGTTCACGGGCCGTAATTGGCTTGCAGGTTCTAGTATCAGTAAGTGAGGTCGAGAAAAGAAAACATTCAGGACTTTATTTATGAAGGCCTTGCGCCACCGGTGCGTCACTGTTTCCCATTTTAAAAAATGAGGCACCGGCGGCGGAAGGTCTTCATAAATAAGGTCCTCAGTGACTACAGTTAAGGTTATGTGGAACCCATGAATAGTTTTTCAATATGAAATCATTTCAGTTGAGATTATGGATTAAAAGAGAAACCGTGAATATTTGAAATGTTTATTTAGAAATGTACTGTTTTAAAGGCAAATCATTATGTAATATGAGTACAGAAATTTCAAAAAACACAGTAATTGGTATTGTCAGTAGTACATGGAATACAAACGCTATAGTTGAAGAAAAATGAATATAGTTGGAAAAAACATTGTACACTCTTATAAGGAAGTATATTATATTTTAATAAATGGAAGAAGGTCTCTGGCCTTTCAGTTTAGGAACGATATATGAAAATGCAAGTGGTTATACATCATTACTTTATCAATCAGCTGTCTACATGCGAAGCACTATCAAGTTTGTGTTATGTTACTGTGTACGGGGAAAAAAAGGCGCCAAAAGCGACAAAATGGCGAGAGGTGCATGTATGTAATCTGTTGGATGCTGCGCAAATCACTATTGAGGAGAACTACTGTATTGAGATATCTTTTGAAGGTTGCAGTATTGCATTTGAAATACAGTACAAGTAACAATGGAAATATTGTTGAAAGAACATATTTTTCTGTAAAGTATTTTAAATTAATAATTTTGTAGAAAATTAAAGGAGCAGAGGCGTGTGAGGCGGAAATAAGCAGTTGAGATGCGAAATGGCGTTTACAGTTATAAAAAACTCGTTTAAAATTTACACATTAATTAGGGTACATGTAGCATATATTAGCTAGTTTTGCATCGAGTACGTTTGAAATAACCTTAGATAAGATATGCAATAGAATTGTTGAGATTAGACTGTAAAAAAATAAAGTTGAAAATCGAGTAGCTGAAGAAACAAATGTAGTCCACATAAAAGACCAAAATTTAAACAACACGAAATCATAATGTCCACTGTTAGTAAAGCCAATAGGTCTGTTCTTCAAAAGAAAATATGGAAAAGAACGTGAAGAATATAGGGAAGCAAAAGGAAATGAGGACGTCAATGGCTTGTATAAGAGTTATTGAAGCATTGTTTAGGCAAAATAGGTAGCTTCTGCTTGTAACAGGAAATCATTTTTATCATTTGAAAGTATGTCAGCTATCCAATGGAAAAGAGTAAAGCAGTACTCATGATCTGTTAAAATTGGAGCCTCTTTTATTATCAGAGGGCAGCTCGTGGGTTTTCGATGTAGTTCTCTGTTAGGAAAGAGTTAACCGTCCATTGTGTAGGCAAAGTATGCAGCAAGTGTTTCTAACAGGAAATCACTGTTATCATCTGAAAACATGTCAGCCATCCAATTGAGAAGATGAAAGGAGCATTCATGATCTGTCATTATTGGAGCGTCTTTTACCATCATAGGGCAGCTCGGTGGGTTTTCGATGTAGCTCTCTGTTAGGAAATCTTGCGCCGCTGCGAATATATTCCAATGACCCAGAGCTCCTTGTATCGCTGCAAAGGCCATAAACCCTCCGTTGTAACAAAGCTGTTCATGATCAAGTAACGGATTCATGAGGTGATTGTAATTCGCTTCAGGAGGTACCAAATTGCAGAGACATAAATCCAGGGCCCACGTGAAATCACAGCTCAGGCAATGAAATACAGGCTGCACACAGGTGAAATACGAATATCGAAATGATAATCGATATGAAGTATTCAAAGTTGAGAGTGGTAAGGTGCCGTAGTACAGAAGCATTCTCTGTCGAAATAGTTCTAAGTGGTTCGGCTCGTTTGCGAAGGCAGGAGGGACATCCATTTTGAATTTCCCAAGATGGTAAAGGAAACGGCGCAGCCGGTTGTATAGCAACTCCACAGAATTAGGTCGCCGGCTATGCAGTGGAGAGGAGCAGAATGACTTGATAAATTTTCTAGGAGTCTAGTCACTTATATATTGCTTAGTAGTTATCAAAAAAGTAGCTTTTCTTGAAGTGGAGGATGCGTTAAAAAATAAGGCAGTCATTTGAGCTAGTTGTAAAGCAAGGTCAATTTTTTTTTACATCAATGCTGTTTTCTGTGAATGTTAGCTAAGTGAAAGATATGTGTGTGAGCAGATGCAACGTTCAGTTTTAAATGTGACAATGGAGCTCTTGTTCATGTCTTCCGATTCAAGGTCGGTATTCGCTGCCAAATACAAAGATCAAGAAACGCATGCGTGGGGTAGATAGTCTGCATTCTTAAAGGAAAGCGAATGAAGGGTTATTTTTACCGTGTTAGCATTGCCGTTTAAAAAGTTACAGTGATTTTCATTATATGTTAAGAAAGTGTCACTGATGAAGACTGAAAATAAATCCTTATAAATAACAGGGACTGGTGCATTTTAGAAAAGGTGTGTAACATTACATGAATTGTAAAAAAAAAAATAATGTAATTGAAAGTGTATGGTTTGAAAATGAAAAGTAGAGGTTTATAGTTCACGTTTTGAAAGCGGTTCTAGAGGGTCAGATGCATGATAGATTTATAAAAAATAGAACATGTTTTTCAATAGTATTATGGAAAAAATATGTGCCTTTATGTACTATTTAGATTATCTGCCTGTTGCCTATTCTTTGAGTTTTAGTAATCCTGTGTCTTATAAGTTTTCCAGGGGCGGTTTGAGGTTCATGGTGGGCTTGGGCAGGGAGGGTAGGTTGGGGGTTTGTAATAGGGGGTCCCGGTGGGGTGGAGTGTGGAGTTTAGTGAAGAGTGAGGGGGGCGGGGGGTTAGGGTGTTTGGTAATGAAGCAGAGTCAGAGGACGCCAAATTTCTTTTATGGGGTGCCACGGAAATATGTATTTATTCTCAGAGGTTTATTATATTAAGGATATATATTAACATGGTGGCTCTTGTCGTTTTGTGGTTCTGTGCATGTGTGTAATGCTGGCCCTGTAGTTTTTGTTTATGGACCTTATTACGACACACAGGAGAGCCACGTTGCACAGTTGGAGATCAGAGACTTAGGAAATAAAACTTTATAATTGTAAGGGCTCTAAGCGATACAAATTGCCCGTTCTCGGTGTAACAAATATCACCGCTATTGGTGGTATTTTCTACGGTGTTAGTGCTCGAAGGAGAATAGTAACATATATGTAAAAGAAAATTATGTAACAGGCTCAGCATTTCACATTATCGCGTGAAAACAAAAGTTGTTCTCACATAGCAATAAGTCTCTTATAATTAAGGGACGGAGTGTATATAGTGCTATTTACTACTCTGCTATGTGAACGATGTCGAATATTTCATAAGAGGAGGCTTTAAAAGTTTTTCGATAAACTGGTTTTCCAGGGAAGTGGGTGGAGTGTTCCGTGTAAATTGCAGAATAGAAACTAGTAAGAACCAATTGGAAGTGTTGTTTTAAAGTCACATGACTGCACATGCGTGTCTCGACGCCTGTACACGATAGGTGGGTGCGCGCACCCGGTCGCGCACTAAATGTAAGCGGCGAAAAAACATCTTATAATATGCTCTTGGAGCATGTTTTGGTAGAAAGAGTTAGTTCTGAAAAGAACTTTTTTTTTTTTTTTTTTTTTTTGGAAACAAGTGTTATGATGCTTTTGATTTCTTAAAGTTGCTACGACATTTTTCAGTATGTCATACTATCCAAATAAAGTGAAGAAATTTAACTTTTCTTGGAGCATTTATGACTCTCAATTTTGTGTTTAATTAGAGTAAAGCTTTGCTCTCCGTATACAAGAAGTTTTCCACAGTTCGTGCATTTCATGTGCACGTTCGCCAGATATGGTTTCAAGTCCATTTCAGCACTCGATGGAGATACAGGTCGTCCACCGGAAGATGTGCTGATTACTTCTGATGGTAATAGCGTGGCCTCCGTTTTTCTTGTCAAAGGTGGTCGCTCATTTCCTTCAGATTCGGAAGATGAATGCGGAACGGTAGCCATTGCAGCGAAGTCTTCGGGAAGATGTTCGACGTTGTTCTCTCTTGAGAGTAGAAAAGAAAGTGATGGAAGTGGGTGGAGTGCTGCGTGTAAATTCCAGAATAGAAACTACCAAGAACCAATTAGAAGTGTTGTTTTGAAGTCACATGACTTCACATGCAAGTGTCAGGTCCTGTACGCGATAGGAGGGTGCGCGCACCCGGTCTCGCACTAAAATAAAGCGGCGAAAAAACATCTCATAATATGCTCTTGGAGCACGTTTTGGTAGAAAGAGTTAGTTCTGAAAAGAACTTTTTTTTTTTTTTTTTTTTTGGAAACAAGTGTTATGATGCTTTTATTATTTATTATTTATTTATATTATTTATTTAAAACACTTATAAAGCGCAGCTGTTGCCTGGCAGGCATCCTGGCGCTGGGAGGCTTACTCCTGAATTGGAAGCTATGGGAGTTGATTTAGGAAAGTGGAAGTGGAAGGGGGATCTAGGGGAAAAGCCAAGTCTTTATTAATTTCCGAAAAGGCAAGAGCTGTGAGGTATGACGAATGTCAGCGGGCAGACTGTTCCAGAGCTTTGCAGCCGCCACTCGGAACGATCTTCCCCCGATCCTGGCTCTCTTGAATCTGGGTACTATTACAAGTCGGGCAGTCGCGGATCGCAAAGCTCTGGTTGGTGTATACCAGGTAAACATCCGTTGTAGAGGTCTAGGTCCTAACCCGTGTAATGCCTTGAAGACCAGGCAGAGAGACTTAAAGGCAATACGTTGCTTCAAGGGAAGCCAGTGTAGCTCGGCTAAGGCAGCCGTGGTTGAGGATCTCCTGGTCCATCCAAGGGCCAGTTTGGCTGCTGCTGACTGGACACGTTGGAGTCTGTCCAGCAGTACCAAGGGGGAGTCGAGCAGGAGGGCATTACAATAGTCACGGCGACTAAGAATAGTGCACCTTACTATCTGTGCTCTTGCGGGTGGTGGAAGTAGTGGCAGGATTTTACGTAGTGAGCGCATAAGGGCTGAGCAGGTGGCGACTGTTCTTGATACCTGTGTTTCCATGCTCAGTTTGTTATTCAGCATGACGCCCAAATTGCGAACACTGGCCACCGGTTGCGGATTATCTGGATTTTCCGGGGGCCAGAACTCAGCAGGTAGAAGGCGAGGTATGCGGCTTGCTGGACAGAACATAACCTCGGTTTTAGAGGAATTGAATTGGAGGGAATTATGGTGTAACCAGCCAGCAGTATCTCTCAGGCAGTTGTGGAAGGCTTCTAAGGTAATAGATTGAATGAATGAATGAATGAATGAAAGTGAATTTATAAACAGCGCGATTGCTGCCCTGAGGCGTCCAAGCGCTAAAAAAGGAACCAGTGAAGGATAAAGAGGTTGAGAACCAGAAGAAGAGGGAAAAGAACTGAGTTAAGTTAAACAGAATTGAATAGGTGTGTTTTTAATTGTTTACAGAAGGAAACGAGATCAGGATTGGATCTCAGGTAAAACGGGAGGGAGTTCCAGATCTTGGCGGCGTTGAAGGCGTACGTCCTTCCGCCAGTTCTAGACCTTTTGACTCTGGGGACTGCTGCCATGAAGGCCTGACTAGAGCGCAAATTTCTACCTGGGTGATACTGGCTTACTAGGTCACGGGTGATTGGAGGACCCGAATCCCAGAAAGCTTGATGGGCAATACACATTGCTTTAAAAAAGACTCTCTTACGCACTGGGAGCCAGTGAAGATTGGTCAGAGCCGCCTTTACTGACAATCTGCGAGGAATCTGCAGCAGCGTACGCGCGGCACAGTTTTGTGCCAGCTGTAGTCTCTTTAAGGTGTACTCTGGTGCACCCAGATATAGGATACTTCACCCTCCCAGGAAAAAATAAGCTGGGTATTGTCCGCGTAGTTTACTGTAGTCATCTTGTGGGATTTGATAAGAGTGACCAGTGGTAATAAGTAAACATTAAAAAGGATCGGACTGATAGAAGAACCCTGGGGTACACCGTGGGGGACTGGGGAGAAAGCAGATTGAAAAGGGGGAAGGGATACAGCCTGTTTCCTATCTCTAAGAAAGGAGTGGAACCAGAGCAGGGCTGTGCCCTCAACCCCAGCCTCTCTCAACCTCTCCAGCAGGATCACGTGGTTGACAGTATCGAATGCGGCAGACAGGTCCAAAAGGATCAATGCCACCGCTTGACCCCTGTCTGCCCGCACTCGAAGTTCTTCCATGGCCGTAAGTACAGCTGTTTCGGTGCCATGGACTGGACGAAATCCGAATTGGAAGTCGTCCAGAACGTGATTCTGCTCGAGGTGGGTTGACAGGCAGGTGCTGACCCATCGCTCCACCACTTTCGCCGGAAAGGGCAGGAGTGAAATGGGTCGGAAATTGGAAAGGCATTCTGGATTCAGGGATGGTTTTTTCAGAAGCGGGGTGATTAGAGCTAGCTTCCAAGGGTTGGGAACCAATCCACTGCGGAGAGATTGGTTGCAAATCCTCCGAAGGGTATGGAATAGCTCATGCCCGCATGCTTTCCAGATTTTAGGGGGCAGTGGGTCAAGAGGGGACCCAGAGGTAATGCCCAGTGCCAATCTTTCAAATTCTGCTTCGGGAATCTGGGGGAAAGCCAGAAGACTTTCCCTAGGCGAACCGACTAAACTGGGAGGACGGTTAGTGGGGCAGATTGCCGGGAGGTAGGCGGGTATTGGGATGATGAGATTGTCAGGTTATTGATGATTGTCATGATTTTATCCAGAAAAAACTGTGCGAGATTGTCACAGAGGGTCTGGGATGGGGGAATAGTTTTCTTAGCACAGTCGGGGTGTATAAGATTCTCTAAGATCTGGAATATACTTTTAGAGCTGTTAGCTGCATTAACTATTGTGGAGCAATAGTAGGCCGATTTGCTCACTCTAATAGCCGCTTTATATTCAAAAAGTTTATTTTTCCAGAGGGTTTTATTAATGTCACAGTAGCCATGTCTCCACTTCCTCTCGGCCTGCTTACAAGCTGACTTGAGGGTTTTCAGGGAGTCAGTAAACCAGGGAGCAGACCCTCTCCCTTTAGGATTACCGTGTTTTAAAGGGACAATGGAATCCGTGATGGATATTATCCTGCTACTGAAGGTTCTGTAGTTGTTTTCCACAGAGCTAGTGGGAGAGAAACTATCCTCCATATCGAAGACTGTGGTGGCAGAGCTGAGCTTTTCTAGAGCTTTCCAGTTCCGGTAAGTAAATTCAGCTGGACGACTATTTTTGGGCTTATTTGCGGTGATACTAGTAATATAAAGTTTGATGAGTGAGTGATCAGTCCAACTCATAGGCAGAATATCGCCCACTTGTATTAGGTCTGAGCTCGAGAAAATAAGATCAAGTCGATTGCCTGCAGAGTGGGTGGGTTGCCTAATCAGTTGGTGTAGCCCCACACTGTCACAAGAGAGCAGGAGGTTGTCTAGTGCTGTGTCGAGGCAGCCATTTGGCCAAAGATTAAAATCTCCCAAAATAACTAATTTATTATGGGAGGTTGCCATATTTGTGAAGATGGTGAGAAGTGCTTGTTGTTGCAGAAGGGACATTGATTTCTTAAAGTTGCTACGACATTTTTCAGTATGTCATACTATCCAAATAAAGTGAAGAAATTTAACTTTTCTTGGAGCATTTATGACTCTCAATTTTGTGTTTAATTAGAGTAAAGCTTTGCTCTCCGTATACAAGAAGTTTTCCACAGTTCATGCATTTCATGTGCACGTTCGCCAGATATGGTTTCAAGTCCATTTCAGCACTCGATGGAGATACAGGTCATCCACCGGAAGATGTGCTGATTACTTCTGATGGTAATAGCGTGGCCTCCGTTTTTCTTGTCAAAGGTGGTCGCTCATTTCCTTCAGATTCGGAAGATGAATGCGGAACGGTAGCCATTGCAGCGAAGTCTTCGGGAAGATGTTCGACGTTGTTCTCTCTTGAGAGTAGAAAAGAAAGTGATGGAAGTGGGTGGAGTGCTGCGTGTAAATTCCAGAATAGAAACTACCAAGAACCAATTAGAAGTCTTGGGGCATTTATGACTTTCAATTTTGATTTTAATAAGAACAAGGCTCTGCTCTCCATACAAAAGAATTTCTCCACACTCGTTGCATTTCATGTGCACCTTCGCAAGATATGGTCTCAAGTCCATCTCAGCACTCGATGGAGATACAGGTCGTCCACCAGAAGATGTGCTGGCCACCTCTGATGGTAATAGCGTGGCCAGGGCTCTTGTCTATGCTTTTGCATAATGCTCAGGGTGCCTTTGTTTAACATGCCGCAGCATGGTGTGTATAGAAAAGGAATATTTTCTATTTGGATTTCCCCTTGAGAGCTCCGAATTGCTTATCGTGCAGGTTACTTTTGCGCATTCACTTTCTTTTGATCTTCAGGATAAGTAAAAAATTGCCAAATGAAAGATTCCTTTTTTCTTCTTAACGGTGGTCGCTCATTTCCTTCAGATTCGGAAGATGAATGCGAAAGGGCAGCCATTTCAGCAAAGTTTTCCGGAAGATGCTCGACGTTGTTGTCTCTTGAGAGTAGAAAAGATTGTGAGGAAAGTGGGTGGAGTGCTTCGTGTAAATTCCAGAACAGAAACTACTAAGAACCAATTGGAAGTCTTGTTTTCAAGTCACATGACTTTACATGCGCTTCTCAGGATGTGTAGGCGGTGACACTATCTAGTTATGAACGTGATTTCATACTTAGGAACTAGCATTCAAAAAACCTATGAAATTCACTGAAAAAACCATAGGTTTTACACACGTTATAGTTAGGAAATAGCATTTGAAAAACCTATGAAATGTCACTGACCATGTCATGAGTGATGTAATATGTAATGTTATCAGCAGTGCATTACACGCGCAAGTTATAGTGAGTCCAACTAACTATAACGTGGAATTTCATTGGTTTTATGTCAGTAAAATTACCAGCTAACTATAACTGGTGTCAAACCTATGGTTTTTTCAGTGAATATATATATATATATATATATATATATATATATATATATATATATATATTCACTGAAAAAACCATAGGTTATAGACCATATATAGTTAGGGATTAGCATTTACAAAACCTTATTTTACTCGCATAAAACCATTGAAATTCGCATATATAGTTAGTTGCGCTAACTATATATCGCGCACCCGCAATCCACTGCTGATGATGTCACATATTACATCATTCATGACATGGTCAGTGACATCACTGATGACATCACTGATGACATCTCAAATGACATCACTGATGACATCACTGATGACATCTCAAATGACATCACTGATGACATCAATGATGACATCTTAAATGACATCACTGATGACATCACCGATGACATCTCATTTGACATTACTGATCACATCACTGATGACATCATTCATGTGATTATACGATGAACCTCTTCAGACTCTGATATAACCTTAGATACACTCAGTGTAAACAGACATTCACAGACTGTCACTCATCCATGGAGTTACTCACACACCTAGTCAGTCATGCAAAGAATCAATCACACCTCCATTTCCTCAACTATACAGTTATACACATCTTACTTATTCAAACATATTCTAACACATATTTACTCCCTTATACAATCCCTGATACAGGTTCACAATGATCCATACAGCCACTCACACATTCACTGGCTCTTATGCACAGTTATTTATATATGTCAACTCTCACATGTACTGTGTTTTACATATGTACTTACTTTGACATGTAGCACTGAGATATCCATTCACTCACCAATACACTCATGCACACAGTCAACCGCCCATGCAGCTGTTTCCACATGCACTTTTGAACCCATACATCTAGTGAATCAACTGCTCACACATCTATGCACAGAGTCATACACCTCCCAGCCACCCCCACACACACTCAGTCTCCCATACAAATACTTGGGCAACCAATCAATAACCCATATAGTTACTCATATAGCTACTGATCAACACATGCAGCAGTTTACAGAACAACAGACATAATGATGCACAAATTAAGACAGTTTAGTCACTAACCCATGCACTCAGTGAGACACATTTAATCACTCACTTCATGCACCTACTAAATCCTTCATCCAGACACTTATACATCCACTCATTCTTCAATATGTAATACATATTTTAACTTTACAGAAACATACAGTCACTGGATAATGGCATCAGTGATGTCATCAGTGATGTCATTTGAGATGTCATCAGTGATGTCATCAGTGACGTCACTGACCATGTCATGAATGATGTAATATGTGACATCATCAGCAGTGGATTGCGGGTGCGCGATATATAGTTAGCGCAACTAACTATGTATGCGAATTTCAATGGTTTTATGCGAGTAAAATAAGGTTTTGTAAATGCTAATCCCTAACTATATATGGTCTATAACCTATGGTTTTTTCAGTGAATTTTCAAGGTTTTGTAAATGCTAATCCCTAACTATATTTGGGCTAAAACCTATGTTTTTTTCATTGAATTTAAATGGTTTTTTAATAGCAAATATCAAAAGCTGTCAAATGTCAAGTACGTGATAGGTAAAAACATTTTCGTGTTTATGCACGCTGATGTGCTTTAAACGCTGCCCCTCCCCCCTCTTTTCTCTTAAAAGTACTCTCTCTTTGCAGATAGTGAAGGGTAGTTAACGCAGGCCTTTGCCCCCGTTGTAATCCGTCGTGCCTGCTTGTCTCTCCATTTGATTGATTGTTATCCAAGCATTTACTATTTGAGAATTTATTCTCTTTGGTTCATTCTCTATTTACTAACAAGCACAAAGCCGCAATACTCTGTTTAGTCTTTGCAGATAGTGAAAAATCGTGTAAAAAAATAAATAAATAATCGAGCAAAATCAGTAGGCCACTAATGGGATCTCTTTTTGACCTCGCTAAAATAGAAACATTAGGAACAACCCTTCATGAGAAATAAGAAACTAGTGAGATGAACTGAGCTCCACACCATGATGGCTGCAAGACAGCTCGGCTCCGCCACCCACCCCGCCCAAAATAACGATAAACTATATGCAAATATTATAAATATATACAACACACCAGCAAAGTAACAGGGTAAAACATTTTATTAAATAACTATTTACATAACTATTTTATACTTTTTGTTGCCTGATCCGGCTAGCTCAATCGATCGAGCATGAAACTCATGCACTCTGATAGCAAGCGTTGCTGCTGATGCTATGCAAACAAAAACTGGTTTTCAGTTTGTACATTCTTCAAGATTTTTCATCCAAGGCTGGTTGAGAGTTTGTAGAACGATGGCTTCAGATTTTCAACATACGGTGTGGTGGCGCGGACTGGGAGGGTGCGCTTGACTTCTGCCCCCTCCCCAAGTCGTGTTGCCCTGGCGTGGCCTAAGATCGCCCCCGACATAGGCGGCCGGCTCCCGGGGTCCGGCGGAACTTTTTGCCTTTTGATGACTCTTCCATTCTAGACCTAATCCCACAATCCGTTTGACCTGAAGACACGCTGTAGTGGGGCGCCCTTTACCGTTTCAGTTGCCATTCCGCCCGCTTTTGCTACACTGTGCCTCTTCCGTCATTCAGCTGTTTACCGCCCGCTCTTGCGACTACAGCGTCTCGCTCACCATGTAGTTTAGTTGCTCCCGCTCTTGCGATGCAGCTATAGGCGGCTGCCACAGGACTCTCAAAATGGCGGCCGCCTCTTCAGATTTGGGCGTGGTCCACTAAAATGGCCATGGGACACCTTGGAACTCAGACGCTTGTCTGCTAGGGCTTGGGCCCCATTCTCGAAAGCGTCCACTGAGCCTTGAAGATTCTACAAAAGTCTTGGGGGCCCCCGACTCCCGCAGGCTTCTGGTGGGGAGCGGCTGCCATGATTGCTCGTGGAATGGCCACGACTGAGATACGAGATGGTGGTGCTCTCATGCTAACGCCAGCTTCAGTCTGAAACATCCAGAAACACTGTAGACTACCAATTCGATCAGTTCCGGTAGCGCCCCAACGTGACCCGGTAGGGAAGAACTTGCCCTCCCCTCTTTGACTGATGGTTCTTGTTGCCTGTCCCTTCTGTTGTCATTTAACAGAACTTTTTAGACTGCTGAAAGGGGTTGTGTTCCGACCGCTGGTTGGTGGAGACATTTTGACTATATTCTGGACCTACGTTGTCGCGTAATGCGTTATATGACACGCCACGTTAGCGCACCCGGAAGTACTCCAGTGCGCGAAGCGCAGCTTCCCGGAAGGGATCCGGGGCGCGGCGCGCAGCGCGTAACGTAAGCATAACAGGTCATGTGACTTGTTAATAAAACTTTTCATTGGTTCATTTTACTTTTGTTATTCTAATGATGAAAGGCTTGGTCATATGACCTAAAAATTACGCTTTTTATTGCTTTCGAACATTATTCTTTCTTAAACATATATGTTATAATGTTCCAGGCTAATGTATTTTCCCGGAAAATTTACAACTGTCCTGCAAGTAAAATATATTCCTTTTTCTAGAAAAAGGGCGTTTCTTCGTCCCATGACGGAGCCGTTGAGCAAAAGATGCTCGGCCTGCTGTCTTAGTCGCCGATACGCCTGAATATCAGATTCTTATCGATCACTTTATGTTGCAGGAGTAAAAAACACAACAGCCCTTGACCATTTATCTTTACTGCGTTCCTGCGTATTATACCTTTTATCCGTCATGTAATTGGACTGCTTTATTTCACTTGCCTTTTACTGATTCGAAAACAGTGACTAAAATTAAAAACTTTACCAATGTAAATACTACTACCATGTTTTGTTTTAAAAACCTTTATTGTGAAAATGTCAGTATACAAATACGGGCCTATAAACACGTGGGCCGGCCACGGAGCAAACTGGAATCGTATATGATGAGGAGACATTTACACTGTAGAGGAACGCAACGAGCGGGCCATTAGGTTGCAAGAACTAAGGTGTTTAACAGTTGCGGAATCGGTGGACGTACATTTTGTAATTAAAATACGACAAGGCCACTTACAATAAAATTATCTAGATATACATTTGCGGGCAAGTACCATGGATGACGGTAATTCGAACTTTCAATAGTACAGTAATCAATAACACATCAGAACTTAATATCAATAGGGATGTCGAAATATTCAATCAATTCTCGTTCCCGCCCGCCATGTGCTTCAAAACTGCATACGTATCTCGTGATATCAAGGTTGTGCAACCAGTATACAACAAGGAGTTACGAGTCCCATTTATACCGGCGCCATTTTGGGCGAGGCCGGGCAGGTCCAGGATATAGTCAAAATGTCTCCACCAACCAGCGGTCGGACCAGAACCCCTTTCGGCAGTCAAAAAAGGTTCAGTTAAATGACAACAGAAGAGATAGGCAACAAGAACCAACAGTCAAAAGAGGGGAGGGCAAGATCTAAAGCCATTGTTCTACAAACTCTCAAGCAGACTTGGATGGAAAAATCCTGAAGAATGTACAAACTGAAAACCATTTTTTGTCTGTATAGCATCACCAGCAACGCTTGAGTCAGCTTTGTGTGAAGCCGCCATTTTGATTCAATCAATAGCATCCCCCTGCACACATTCAGGGACCTGGTCGTGTCTAAAGGTCAAACGGATTGTGGGAAAAGATGCAGAAAGGAAAAGGAAAAAAGTTCAGCCGGACCATGGAAGCCGGCCGCCTATGTCATGGGCGATCTTTGGCCACACCAGGGCAATAGTGAAGCTGCAGCAGGTGCAAATAAGCTTCAGACAGTGTTACAAGCGCTGCTCAGAACTCTCAACTATGACACCACCTCCGTGACATCCGGATCTTGGCGCCTTGTGCTGGTTCCGACCTATTCACACATCGGTCCGCTACTGACACCACCTCATAGGCCAACGGGACACCCCACGCCGACTTTCGGCGCAGCATTGTAGGATGGCCACACCAGTGCGGCAACTTGCTAGACACCACCTCGGTGCCATCCAGATCTCGGCGAGTTGTGCTTCCTTCGGCCTACTGTAGCCGCAAGTGCGGACGCAACTCAGCTGGATAGCGAGTGAAACACCAAGGGCCGCCCCACTACAGCCGAGGAGCCTCCATCTTGGGGGCGACGCACAGCATCACATTGCTTTCTCAAACAGCCCCCACTGACTGACGCGACCTCACAGGCCAACTGGGGCCCCTTCGCCGACTTTCGGCGCAGCATTGTAGGATGGCCACACCAGTGCGGCAACTTGCTGGACACCACCTCGGTGCCATCCGGATCTTGGCGCGTTGTGCTGCCTTCGGCCTACTGTAGCAGCAAGTGCGGGCGCAACTCTGCTGGACGGCGAGTGAAAAGATAAGGGGCGCCGCACTGCACATCAGGTGCCTCCACCTGGGGAGGCGAGAGAGGCCAGTTTGCGCCACCTCCCCCCCCCCCCCCAGGCACCCCACACCGACTTTCGGCGCAGCATTGCAGGTTGGCCACACCAGTGCAACTTGCTGGACACCACCTCGGTGCCATCCGGATCTCGGCGCGTTGTGCTGCCTTCGGCCTATTTGCACATCGGTCCGCTACTGACGCCGCCTCTCGTGCCAACGGATTTTCTACGCTTTTTATAGCAGCGCGTAACGTAAGCATGTGACTTCTTTATAAAACTTTTCATTGGTTCATTTTACTTTTGGTTTCCTAATGATGGAAGGCTTGATCATATGACCTAAAAATAACAGTTTTCATTGGATTAAAACATTTTTTTTCCCCAAACGATGAAAGCCCCACCTTGTTTTTAGATGTTTCAGACTGAAGCTGGCGTCAGCCTGAGAGCACCACCATCTCGTGGCTCCATCGTGGTCATTCCGCGAGCAATCATGGCAGCCGCTCCCCACCGGAAGCCTGCAGGAGTCGGGAGCCCCCAAGACTTTTGTAAAATCTTCAAGGCTCAGGGGACGTCCGAGTATCAAGGTGTCCCAGGGCCATTTTAGTGGACCAGGCCCAAATCCGAAGAGCAGTCCGCCATTTTAAGAGTCCTGTGGCAGCCGCCTATCGCTGCACCGCAAGAGTGGGCGCAACTCAACTACCTGGTGAGCGAGACGCTGTAGCCGCAAGAGCGGGCGATAAACAGCTGAATGGAGGATGAGGCACAGTGTAGCAAAAGCGGGCTCAATGGCAACTGAAATGGTAAAGGGGCGCCCCAGTACAGCAGACGAGCCTCCACCTGGGGAGACCCGTTCACGCTGCCTCCCCCCCCCCCCCGGGGCGCCCCACGCCGTTTTTCGGAGCAGCATTGTAGGATGCTGAAACCAGTGCGACAACTTACTGGACATCACCTGGGTGCCATCCACATCTCAGCGCGTTCTGCTGCCTTGGGACTATTCGCACAACAGACCGCTACTGACGAGGCCTCCCCGCGCACCCCCTGGGACGCCCCACGCCGTTTTTCGGAGCTGCATTGTAGGATACCAAAAACCAGTGCGGCACCCAGGTAACATCACCTGGGTGCCGTCCAGAACTCAGCACGTTGTGCTGCCTTGGGACTATTCGCACAAAACACAGCTACTGACCATTGTTGCTTCTTTTTTCAAAAAATTGTTTAAATGTATTTACTGTTTTTGTTGCGTTCCATATATTTATAAGTTATTAAAGTGTTATAATCCTACTTTGTTGGAGTGCTATATATTTTTAATGTGACACATAATTGTAAAAACTTTGATGTACAAAGAGGCATCCCTGGAATCTTCCGCTTCAGGCTCGGTCCCACACACCCTCACAGTGAGAATCCCCTCCCCAAGCACAATACAGGATGGTTATCAGATAGTAGGAATGCGTGTGGTGTGACGGATCTCATCGGGTGGGGGCCTTGATCTACTGTAACTCCTTTGAAGAGGGGTGATTCTCTACAGCTGGGGCCATAAACTACATCTGCAGGGCTAGGTGATAGCCTGGGACCGGCCTGGACAATCGGACACAGAGGAAGAGGAGTGTCAGAGGGTGCGGTAGTGAATAGGGTGAAAGGGTGGTGTCGGGCGGGCACAGGGTGTGATTCTCAGGGAAGAGCAGCGCACATGGGAGGAGGTTTCTGGCCCATGCATGAGAGAGAGAGCGGGGTGACCAGTGCGTGGGGGAGATGCTTGCGAGGGTGGGGAGCCATGCTGAGGATCGGCGGCGTGCAGAGAGTGGGTCTGGTCAAGGCATCTAAAATGGCTGCCGTGCTCAACAAAAGTGTGGCATTGCAAAAAAGACAAGATGGCGCAGACAATGTTTATCAATAAGGATTAATTTATAACAATTATTTTTAACAAAATATTTACTCGCAGTGACAAAATGGCGGTCAACAGTTCCTGATTTCTAACGAATCGAACGTTAACAGACGTCACGCAACAAAAAAAAAAAAACACTAATGCACAGCCGCTGGAAGACATGTATCAACATATATGAGCCTCCTCAGCCACCCTCAGAAAACAAAAGGGGTCAGGATACGTCTCCCGTACCCCCTTATACCTAGTAATTTAATGAAATCGAAACACAAAATGGCGAATTCACGTTTCGCTACCAGTTTGCGACCCGGTTTGCGAACCGAGAAGCGCTTCTTCCGCGAAAAATCAAATTTTTATTATTTGCCCCACGGGACCCTTTAATAACCCCAACATCATTCCTAGGGGGTCAAGAGGGGTCTACCTAGCCCCCTTTCATTAAATTCCCCCTTCGTTTTTCTCCTCCTCTTGTCTCTCGATCCTACCGACAGACAAGATGGCGGCCGCACCGGACTGTTTAGAATGTTGACAGACACCGGAGAGCCAATCAGCTTCGCTACGCAAAGCTCCGTTACGCGAAAAGTACGCGATCTGGAGCGCTATCTGGGACGCTGTCACAGATATACCTGTTTTTTAAACGTTAATTTCTCAAAATCCACTGGAGCACATATATTGAGACCCAGCAAAGGCACATCGGGCTAACAGTCCCTATAATTTTGCCAAGTTTCGTGCAAATCCATTCAGCCGTTAATTTGCGACCCGGTTCGCGAACCGAGAAGCACTTCTACCGTGAAAAATCTAATTTTTTTTATTTTCCCCACGGGACCCTTTAATAACCCCAACATCATTCCTAGGGGGTCAAGAGGGGTCTACCTTGCCCCCTTTCATTAAATTCCCCCTTCGTTTTTCACCTCTTCTTGTCTCTCGATCCTACCGAGAGTCAAGATGGCGGCCGCACCGGACTGTTTAGAATGTTGACAGACACCGGAGAGCCAATCAGCATCACTTCGCAAAGCTCCGTGACGCGAAAAGTACGCGATCTGGAGCGCTATCTGGGACGCTGTCACAGATATATAAATTTTTTAAAACGTTAATTTCTCAAAATCCACTGGAGCACATATGTTGAGACCCAGCAAAGGCACATCGGGCTAACAGTCCCTACAATTTTGCCAAGTTTCGTGCAAATCCATTCAGCCGTTCGAGCTAAAAGTGAGGTCAAACGCCCTATGGAAATTAACATGGGAAAAACACGTTTTGGGACCCCCCTTTTTTCTCGGCCCCCCCTTGACGAACCCCCCCCCAAATTTTCAGGGGCTGCTCAGAAACAAAATGTGCCATGTTCCTGAAAATTTCAGCCGATTCCGTCCACAAACGCCAAAGTTATTAGACATAGAATTTTCAAAAGTTCCATAGAGAAATAATCCTAACTATATATACCTACTGGCTATCGCCAGTAGGTAAAATATATATATATATATATATATATATATATATATATATATATATATATATATATATATATATATATATATATATATATATGTATATTCAATGAAAAAACCATTGGTTATAGAACATATATAGTTAGGAATTTGCATTTACAAAACCTTATTTTACTCGCATAAAACCATTGAAATTCCATATATAGTTAGATGCGCTAACTATATATCGCGCACCCGCAATCCACTGCTGATGATGTCACATATTACATCATTCATGACATGGTCAGTGACATCACTGATGACATCACTGATGACATCTCAAATGACATCACTGATGACATCACTGCTGACAACACCCAGTGACTGTCTGTTTCTGTAAAGTTAAAATATGTCTTACATATTGAAGAATGAGTGGATGTATAAGTGTCTGGATGAAGGATTTAGTAGGTGCGTGACTGACTGTATGAGTGAGTGATCAAATGTGTCTCACTGAGTGCATGGGTTAGTGACTAAACTGTCTTAATTTGTGCATCATTATGTCTGTTGTTCTGTAAACTGCTGCATGTGTTGATCAGTAGCTATATGAGTAACTATATGGGTTATTGATTGATTGTCGAAGTATTTGTATGGGAGACTGAGTGTGTGTGTGGCTGGCTAGGAGATGTATGACTCTGTGGAGATCAATGTGTTCTTGTATCAATGATTGTATAAGAGAGTAAGTATGTGTTAGTATATGTTTGAAAATGTAAGGTACTCTATGTTTAACTGTATTGATTAGAAAATGGAAGTGTGATTGATTCTTTACAGGACTGACTAGGTGTGTGAGTAACTCCATGGATGAGTGGCAGAGTGTGAGTGTCTGTATAGGTGTATGAGTGCATATGATAGTGTTGTAAAGATGAGTGATTGTATGTATGAATGATTGTATGGGTGAATGAGTGAATCTGTGTGTAGACATTGGAATCAGTGAGTGTGTATGTAGTAACTAGTATTGGTGTGTCAATGGTTTAAAAAATTATATTCTGTATTTTACACTGGATGTAACAGAGGTTACATTAAAGTGTGAGGAGATGCATTGTATTGTCACATGAATGATATCATCAGTAATGTCATCAGTGATGTCATTTGAGATGTCATCAGTGATGTCATCAGTGATGTCATTTGAGATGTTATCAGTGATGTCATTTGAGATGTCACCAGTGATGTCATCAGTGATGTAATTTGAGATGTCATCAGTGATGTCATCAGTGATGTCACTGACCATGTCATGAATGATGTAATATGTGACATCATCAGCAGTGGATTGCGGGTGCGCGATATATAGTTAGCGCATCTAACTATATATGGAATTTCAATGGTTTTATGCGAGTAAAATAAGGTTTTGTAAATGCAAATTCCTAACTATATATGTTCTATAACCAATGGTTTTTTCATTGAATTTTCAAGGTTTTGTAAATGCAAATTCCTAACTATATATGGACTATAACCTATGGTTTTTTCTGTGAATTTCATTGGTTTTTTAAAAGCTAACATCTGTAGCTGTAAAATGTATTCTACTTTAAAACCCAAAATATATTTTAGATGTTTATTGATAATTTTTATTGAAATATTTTTTTTCTTCGCTTCCGGTAAGCGAACCGGGAAGCTTTCCGTTAGCTCATCTTGATGCCGCGATCTAGTACGCGAACCGGTAAACGTTACGTTAGCGGAACTGTGACGCGTCGCGGAAGCGTGACGTATCATTGTCGCGTAATGCGTCTTATGACGCGCCGCTTTAGCGCTCCCGAAAGTGCTCGGGACCGCGAACCGGAAACGGTGCGGGACGCGGCGCGCACCGCGTAACGTGAGCGGAACAAGTCATGTGACTTGTTTATCAAAGTTTTCATTGGTTCATTTCACTTTTGGTTTCCAAATGATGTATGACTAGGTCATGTGACCTAAAAATAACACTTTTCATTGGTTCCGAACTTTTGCTTTTCCAAAATCACGTAAACCCCTTCTTCTTTCCTCACTCTCACTTTCATCTTGGTGAGAGAAAGACCATTTTCCATTTTGATTGCAATGGCTTCTATCTTTGCTTCAGCTGGTGGACCCCCACCACCACCTCAACCTCCTCATGACAAGAGAGGACCACCATCTCAATTCATCTCAAACAGAGAGGAGGAAGAAGACGACTTAGAAGAAGAGGACACTGATGAACCTGAATTTATTCAGGAGTTGCCCCGTGTTTCCAGAAGGAAAACAAGTTTCATTTGGCAATTTTTCTCAATTCCTCGAGGGGAGAAGAAGGTTAATGCCAAATATGCCACCTGCCTAATTTGCAAAAAAAGATTATCTCGAGGCACAGAGAAAAAGTATAGTATGGGCAACTATACTATGCATCGCCATATGGTCAGGTGGCATCCATTAAATTACAGCCGGGCAGAGTTAAGGGATCTGCAAGATAATCCCCCAACAACTCCTGTGGCCAAATCAACTTCTAATATATCTTTGACTGTAAGAGAGGCACAGGAAACTGTGCCAAACATACAGCCAAACTTCAAGCACATGAAGTTAACGTGCATACATTGTGGTGCTATGCTCTCATGTGGCAACATGAGCGTAAACTTAATAAACTTGGTGTTTGATAACCATAACTGCCCTAACCCACCCAAGCAGTAATTTTTTCTTTGCTCCTGTTGAGCCCTTTTCAATGCCTGTTTTTTTGTTGTTTCCCCTCCATGAAAAACACAAAAAAAACATAAAACTGTTCTAAAAATACAAAAAAAACAAAAAATGTTCTGAAAAAAATAAAAAAATAAAAATAAAACAACAAAAACATAAAAAAAAAGTTCTTTTCAGAACTACCTCCCCTTTCAAATAAAATTGCTAGAATGTTTAGCACTCTAGCAAGCTCTATTTCTTTTGGTTCGCTTCAAGTTCGCTGCCCGGTTCGCGAACTTGAAGCGAACCAAAAAAAATATTTTTTAAAAAAAAAGAAGAGTTAGTATAAGGGAAGTAAACAGAGAGTAATGTAAAAAGAAAGACAGCTATAGAGAGTAAATCAGAGATAGTGTTTAATAGATCTATTTATTAATTCAGGATGACGATAAGGTGTGATGTCTCGTGAGGTTTGTTTAAGGTGAGACCTACTCAGGGTTACAGATCAATTTTACACTTGTTGAAGAATACAGAGCAGATAAAGCATGTGAAGGCCTACCAATGAAGTAAATCATGTCCTCTTATTGCATCATTCATGACATGGTCAGTGACATCATCAGCAGTGCATTGCGGGTAAAAAGAGTAGAAAACATTTACCTTATAATTCTTGTTACCTTTTTTAAATATTTTTTCATACTTTCAATCTGTAAAAGAGAAAACAAACATTTCCAAAAATATTACTACATGTATTTAAAAATTACAAAAGAAAAGGGAAAAGGTTCAAGAAGAAACACTTTTTCAACAATTTTGACATTTACAGAAGCCTCTGCTTCTCTACGTCCCCTACACAATCCTAAAGATATATATTTTAAATAAACAGTATCTTCATGCTGATGAACTGAGACCTATTTTGGAACATGGTACTTCTTTTGCACTGCTGATGTCTCACAATAGTGATGCAATAGCAGCGCAAAAAAGATGTAAAGCCATCATAAAATTGTCTCTAATATTTTAAATGATAGTTTCAGGATGCAAATAAGATGTGTGCTTTGAAGAGCTTTCTTTGAGGTGAGGCCTATTCCTTTTTTTAAAAAAAACAGTACCCGGAAATACAGCACTATAAGCATTAAAATTGACACTTACAGAAGACTCAGTTTCTCCATATCTACCTCACATTTCTAAATGTATATCATAAGTACAAACAGAAGAACATTAATTATACATGTTATATGGTTTATTTTTGCTGTTCTCAGAATGTATCAAATTTCACTTAAATCAGTGACTTGAACGTATTCATCATGTAACAGCGGGGAAAAAAAAACACAATCAAAATGACTGTGTTTAAAAAACCCATACAACCTAAGAAATCTGATTTCAAAACTCCTTAAAATTAACTTACTTTCAATGACGTCGAAGGATCTCCTATGAACAGCATTCACTCTGTTGTGCTATAAATATATTCAGCCCGCCACTTTCTGAAAGAAAACCTCCATCGATACGAAAAATATGTTACATAGAAGAAAAGACTTCTCTCATTCTATCACATGTTTCCACTAGGCCAAATCATGTTGCCGCGATTCGCTACTCTTGTAATTCTTCCAATCAAATCCCGACATTTTCTATTTTCGCAACTTTCAAAAAGAATACATTTAAGATTATTTTCACAATCCTGGACTACTAATATCTTACCCTTCTTTGTCACTCATGTTCTCCTTTTCCTATGACACTGATACTGCTTACTATGAAGCAGACTTACTTGCATCAGGTTTATATAGTTGGATTTTTAAATTGACATTATAATTAAAAGTTTTGGACCAATAATCTAGACAGCATTGCAGACTTACATTCCCTCTACTTCATGAACCTTTTGCAATTCTTCACAGGAAATCCCGAGATTCTTTCATTAAAATTTTGGTTTTAAAAACACCAGGTAAGAATTTTTAAGGTCAAACGGCAATTTTTTTTTGAAAGTTACAACGGAATCATTGCAGAATGACCAGCCGTTTCGAGACTTTAAATAAGCTGTATAATGTCCTGATGTTGTTGAAGGACCATCGTGATAGATAATTGCTACAGTTACAAAAGTCCTTCCTGATATTGAAAGCTGAGAAGCCACAAAATTTTTTATTAAAGTTGACAATTTTGATCCATCAGGCCTACATCGTTGAATCATTAAAATGACATACTGTCCATATCTACGTATAAATAATGTTGACATCATTTCAGATTTACATTGGCTACACTCCATGTTGTGATCCGCTGCATTTACTAGCTTCTTAAACGAGACTGATTTACTGTCTGGCAAAGTTAAATATATATATCTTTCTGAGTCTACACTAGTAGTACTTGATACCCTACAATTCTCGCAGTCATGCTGCCATTGATAAGAAAGCCCAAACAGGTGATCTACATCTACACCCTCATCTTGCAATACATCAAGCATATACATTAAAAACTCCTGACAATCTTGCTGATTATTTTCAGAGAAGTCTGTTTGCCCTGAACATTCATCTAACAGATAACGAACTTCAGACACACTTTCTACTTTTGTTCGATCACTGCTACATTTCTCGAAAACAGAATTCAATAAACAGCATAAAATTTGTTCTGAATTCAACAGAATCTGTTCTTTTAAACTCTCTAGTGAAAAGAGAACATTAACCACTACATTTGCATAACAGTTGACACCAGAACTGTTTTCAAATTGAAAACCGACAACATCTTCAACAGAATCCACTTTCTTTCTGCTAACAATTTTTGGTTCATTGACTTTTAGTCTTTTTGCAACAACCTCCCTACTATTACTGATATTTCTACGTTTGCGGCCTACCACACGTTTCTCAAACAAAGGATATTGAGGCAAATGTGGCGCATACTCTCTTCTTAACCTATTGTATTCCTTAACACAATCTAGATCCGCACAAATGTTTGTGACATCACAGTCAATCAAGTACAATCCTGATAAAGTTCTAACTCGTGACAATGCCACATATGCCATACCCTCCTTGAACACAGAACTGCCAATATTCACCAATGCACTGTCTACACTTAAACCTTGCGATTTATGAATTGTTACCGCATATGCCAAGCAAACAGGAAACTGTTTACGGCGAACATATAAGTCTTTAACAAGCAAAAACCTAGCAGAACAACGACAAATTAGCTGTACTTCCTCAATGCCATCAAATTTATTTTTTAAAAATTCTATTCCATCTCTATTTCTGTACTTCTCAAAATCAACAACATTACCCATTGATCCATTTACCAGACCTCTTTCAACATGTAAATTTCTTCTCAAAATGATTCGGCAATTTAAACACACATTCAAAGTCTTTTCAAAACCCGCTGTTTTAGATATAGTCTTCTCTAATGAATCCAATTTTGATTTCAAATTTTCTGACAAAATAATTGTTGATCCCATGTGCTCTATTTTGTCAATAGCTTCAAGTTTCACAATCTCTTGCTTTTCTAAATTCAACATTTTGTTGTTGAAGATGGCACATTCTGCAAGAGTTGGCATCAAACATATTCCGGATTTCTTCTCAGTAATTTTCTGAAAAATATTCTCAGCCACAATCTCTTGTTCGGGATATAAATTTGAAAGTAATCGTGCATTCAAAGCTTCTTTTCCATGCTCGGTCACTTTTCCAATTCTAATATCTTGTAGAATATTCTTGTAATCTTCATCTTTTGCCTGACGCATATTTTCATGCAGTTCAGCATAATTGAAGTTTAACCATATATTGACGTTGCCAATGCTCCCTAGGCACTTCCTGGTATCTTCATGCGTGAGTATTTTGAACACAGGTTCTCCTTTTACTGGTGTCAGCTGCAGAAGATCTCCGAAAACAATGATGTGTTTGCCACCAAATAACACATCATATTCAGTTTTAAGTACTTCTTGCATTCTCAAATGCACAAAGGCAAGCATGACATTGGAAACCATGCTTACTTCGTCAATGATAAGTAGTTTCATTTTCCTCAAGACTCTTGAAACTTCACAGCAAGCATCCCCAGATAACTTGTGATATTGTAATTTGTTGTCATGCTCCACCGGCAGCATCAGTAGACGATGCAAAGTAATACCTTTAATGTTATGTGCTGCAAGTCCAGTAGGAGCGGTGACAACATAAGACAGCGATGACTCAGTCCTTTCCTGCAGATAGCATGACCTTGCTTTAATGAGGAAACTTTTTCCAGTTCCCGCTTCTCCACTCACATACAGTAGGACAGGCTTCAACGATGTACATGAGCACTCTTTCTTCTCATGACTTAATCCATGCTCAATTTGCTTGGTAACTTCATCATATATTTTCCTCTGCTCAACGTTGAGTTGTTTTTCCAAGTCTTCTAACTTAACTGAATCCTCCTGAGCATGTGCCATGGCTCTTTCCACTTCATTCATAGCAGTGGCAGCTTCATTTTCGATAATAGGTCCTCCAAGTGGATCTTGACTCAATGAAACAGAACTCTGACTGTCCTGAGAACTGTCTCTGGCAATCTCGGCTGCAATCGTTGCTTCCTGCTCAATTTCCAAAGTTAGCATTTCTTGATATTTGGGAAAAGCAGGACATTCTATGCTATCCTTAGCAGCAGTGAAAGAGTCTTCGTAACAGAGGAAATCTCCAAGCAGTTCCTCTTCTGCACGCCAAGGCTTGAAAAGTTGCAAAAGTGCTAAATAGAAAAACTCCTTTTTTTCTGAAGATTCGCCACTCAATTTTCGATGGTTTACTAATTGGCATTTTCTTTGCTTGACCAGGCATCCCTCACTTCCAATTACAGCATACACTCCTTTCTCAATATCTTCTTTGATGTTCCTCTTGAATATATAATTTTGTAGAACCTCATATAGACAAACATTCTCAAGGTGACTGCTTCGATTTGGATAATATGTATCCAACATGTTGCTTTTCAAAATGTCGGTACTGTTTGGTTCCTTTTCTGCCAAATATTCAATTTCCCGGACAGGTTTTAGAACCCGATTTCGCGTTGCAGCAAGACCAAGACTCGCCCAAACAATACTCCTGGATTTGGCATAGAGACTTGCTGAAGACAATCGATCTGAACATTCGTAAGCTCCGATTTCTCGATGCGACAACATCTTCAGACTGAAACTGTACAACTTCTTGCTGAGGCTCTTTTCATGGGAAATGTCCTCCCACATATCCTTCAGTTCTGTCTTTTCTTTTTTGGTGATGTAAGATGTCACATACCGAGCCACAGCCATACAGTTGTCACCCACAAACTGTATATCCATGTTAGCATTCCACATAGACAAAATCACTGGGTTGTAGTCGTTGATGTACTTGGACTCTTCGTTCCTTTTCAAATTGTATGTATTTTTGGGTGATTTCCTCGTCACATTATGTCGCAGTGAAGACATCAAACTGTTCACTTTTCCTTTAGAAATCACCGGTCGTGGAAAGTTGAAACGACATTTGGTGTAGAACTTGTCCTTGTTTCTGAATTTATGACAACAGTACTTTCCACAACGATGGCTTTGGAAACGTAGAACTTGTTCTCTTAGGCTTTTCTTCTCCGTTGCGTTTGGAACAGCACACGTACAATACTGTTCTATGAAATTCATCACTAAGTCATCCGGATCTGTTCCAAATTTAGGTGCATCCTTGATCCACAACAACATATGTATATGAGGAGCACCTCTTGCTTGGTACTCCTTTCTCCAGAAGAAATCCAACACCTCTCCAAGAGGTGGATTCTTCTTATTTGTGATGAAAGACATCATAGCTTCAAATCTATGATTGAAGTACCTGCATACATTCACAGGATCCAAAGAACACAGTTCTCCAGGTGTCTTGAATTCAATGTTTTCAATATTTCCATTTGCCTCTCGTAGAAATTCAAGTAAGTCTTCCCAGCCATATTCGGCACAGCTCAGAGTGAGGAACCATGTCGGAGGTCCTAAGTTCCTCGGCATACATTTTAAATCACCATGACGACGGTACCAGTACTCATTAGTACCACGCTGACACGCCATGAGATTAATTAAGTGAGAATCCAAAATACTGTCTTGGACATTGACTTTATGCATAAAGTCCCTTGCCGAGATATTTCGCATCTGTATACCACTTTTTAAGATGTGGTTCACTGCATATGACAGTCCAGACAGATCGCTTTCAAACAGGAGATGAAACAAATAGGGAATGCATTGACGAAACCTAGGATCGTCTGCATACAATCGTAAAGTCCGGTATTCAGACGCAGGAATTTGATGAGGTCGCTCCTCATATCTTCCTCCTCGACCTGTGGGAAATAGCTGTGGGAAACACCGAGCTTCCAAACTTTCCTCCCAAACACTAATGGGACTCCCTTTAGCTTGTTTCATTTGAAACAACTCAATAGCATTCCCCATGACTTCCTTGGAATGCAAAGGATGAACACTATAATGTTCATATATTTCTTCACTTTTAGAGGCTTCTACTTTCTCAATTTGGCCAGCACACAAATCGCTATCCTCTTCATCACTTACTTCCTCTTCTGCAACATATACATTCTTATAGTACTTATTATTTGTCTTCAAATACACTGTTGCCTTTTTGACTTTCCTAACATCCACTAAATCTTGCCATAATTTCTTATTCTTTGTCGGAACCCCATTAACTAAGATAACCAGAGGTTCCTCTTCCACTTTTTCTATTCCAATTGTGTTAATGTTTTTGTTCAAATCTAGAGGCAAATAAACAACTCTTCCCTTTAATCCTCTCTGTAAATCTGCTGGAGGCAACTTCCCTGTCTTTGGCTCCATTCTTACAATAGCCTGAAAGGGATGGATACTTTGAATCAAAATACATTCATAAGTATTTAAATCCTTCAATTCAGAAGGAATCTCAACCAATTCCAGATTATTATGAACTGCCCTAGCAGGCATCTGGTTTTGGTTTAATTTATTACAACAATAAGTACACACACGTTGATCCGATCCTAAATCAAAATAATTTTCTACCATCAAGTATGTGGCAAAATCCTTCCATTCACTATTATTTTCCCTTTCACTTTTTGCATATAAATCCACTACCTTAGTCTGATTCTTATAATAAGTGCGTCGACAACATACACAAGTGAAATTAGGCCTCTCACTTGATTTCATCTGAAAAGTGGCAATTTCCTTCTGAAAATTATCTGTACTGGAAACCTGTACATTATCTTCAACATTACCCTCTACTTCAGGGTCAATTTGAACATTCTCATCTTTACTACTAAAGTAACAAAACTCAATTTCTTCACAAATATTCTTCACATCTATTTCAGAACCATGCAAAAGAGCAGCACATAATTGTTTAAGCATAATTGCTGGACTCTTAGCATAATACAACATTCTCACTAATTTTCTCACTTTATTATGATGCACTGCTAGCATCCTGAAATGATGAAAAACACTCTGGCATACTCTCCTGGAAAGACAAGCCAGTGAATGACCACGCAAACCTGTCATTTGTCTCACTCTGCAAGGATCTAAATCTTGCAACAACTTCATTTTCTGCTTCAAACTTTTCTTATTAAATGTCCGTATAAAATCACAAAGCAAATTGATGGAAACCTGTCGCACACTGCAAATAGAACTACACTTCCAAATGTACACAGGACCCTTAGGACGTCTTCCTAAAACCTCATCACTTAGCACCTCTTCTGTCTCTGTTGTCACAAGTTTTTCTTTTTCAACTGGACAACCATCCTTCACTTCATAAGCTCGACCACTGGTGTCAACTGCAAACATCAAATCATTATCCTGAAAATAACTCTCCTCATTAAAAAATGCCTCAGAACTTGAACTATGCATCCATTCTCCGGAAAAAACTTCACAAAAGTTACTACGATTTACTACTCTCTTCCATCTACTGTTTGTTTTGAAATCAGAAATTACCTTGCTTAGTTTCCTAATTCTATTGATTACCAAAATAAACAACTTTCGCTTAATTTCAAAAGCATGATCAATAATTTTCTCTACATTTTTCTTCTTCTTATAAAATGCCGCTTTCTGTTGGCCTTTTTTAATATTTCTTAATAAATTAACTATTATCCTGTTACGAAACATTCGTTTTCGAATGTCACAAAACTGTTGTTTCCTTCTACTATCATGCACAGAGTTATCTCTTCCTCTACCAGTAACATTTTCGATGGGTCTTTCCTTTCCATTTAAATTACTCTTCTTTTTCTGAACTGAAACATTTTGGCGAAAAATACTTTTTTTACTAAAAATATTTTTTAAGAATGATTTTGTGCTCTTACCCGGAGCTTTCTTGGTGTTTTGATAAGTATTTGGGGAAGAGGACTGCTGCAATAAAACATCATCCTGCTGTCTTTGACGTTTTCTAGCCTTTCTAATTCTATTTTTCGTAGGCATTTTTCAAATTTAAAAAAGATCTGCAGTTGAATCTGTGGAAAAATATAATAAAAAATGTTATTAACCACTATTACCAAACAGTAAATGAATAACAGTCATCAAAAACTCAACGCCCTACTTATTATTTAACATAGAAAATCTTTTGCACCAGCACTGCATCACAAGGACATTTTCAGTCATTTCCTCTTGAATGCAGGTATACAATTGATTTATGTGCTGTGTTTAAAAATGATTTTTTGAAATCAATTACATTTCTGGATATGTACTGCTAGAGCTTTATAGGTTGCTTTGGGTCATATTTATAAGGCATATGAGTGTCTATAATGTTATTTTTCCTTTTTAAATGGAAAGCGTTCTTCATGGTGCAAGTTTCTTATAAATACGCTCCCACCTGCGAAACGGAACTTTGCGATGCGAAGCTGATTGCCTCCCCGGTGTCTGTCAACATTCTAAACAGACCGGAGCGGCCGCCATCTTATCTCTTGGTAGGATCGAGAGAGAAGAAGAGGTGAAAAACGAAGGGGGAATTTAATGAAAGGGGGCAAGGTATACCCCTCTTGACCCCCTAGGAATGTTGTTGGGGTTTTTAAAGGGTCCCGTGGGGAAAATAAAAAAAATATATTTTTCACGGTAGAAGCGCTTTCCGAACACCGAACTGGGCCGCAAACTGCTGGCGAAACGGGAATAGGTATAAGGGGGTGCGGGAGACCATTTTGTGCTTCGTTTTAATTAAATTACTAAGTATAAGGGGGTGCGGGAGACATATCCTAATCCCTTATATTTTCTGAGGGTGGCTGAGAAGGCTCATATATGTTGATACATGTGTTCCAGCGACTGTGCGTGAGCTTTTTTTTTTTCTTTGCTGCGTCACGTCTGTTAACGTTCGATTCGAAGGAAATCAGGAAGTGTTGACAACCAATTTGTCAGTGCGATAAAATATTTCGTTATAAATGAATCCTTATTGATAAACATTGTCTGCGCCATCTTGTCTTTTTTACAATGCCACAATTTTGTCGTGCACGGTAGCCATTTTAGATGCCAGGCCAGTCCCAGGCTATCACCTAGCCCCAGCTGTAGAGAATCCACACATACCAACCCTCCCGATTCAGGCGTCAGACTACTGATTTCAGTGCTACTCTCCCGCCTCCCGATTCCTGCAACCAAAAACGCGGGGTATATTACCAACCACTAGCGATAACTTCTTTAGAGACAAAAAGTATCGCCGCACATCGGCGATTTTTATCGCAGATAAACCTTGCTATTAGCAAGGTTTATCGCAAATGCGATAAAAAACGGCCGCAATGCATGAATATCGCTGAAAAGTCAGCAATATTCATGCATTATCCAGCAAATGCTCTTAGCCATGTTATCCACCTCTCTTGTGTTACTGCATGTCAGAATGCTACACAGAATATGCAATTACAATTTCTCAAAGTAACAAAATCTATTTCTATATCACTACAGACAAAGCCACAGTTTAAAAACACAGCTTTCTTCATCATTTTCTCCTTAATTCATACTATTCTCTATCTAAAATAAATAAATCTTATCTCACCTTAGCAAATACTTTTTGAGTTTTGAAAACAGTCTCAGAAATACACCAAATTGTCTTCAGCAGAACAAAGAGTATGCACTCCAGAGGCTGCAGCTATTGAAAGCACAGAAATACAGATATTCATTTCACATATCTCTCATATTAGCCAATCATAACTCTTCCCTCACTTTTTTCAAATCAAAACCCTTCCCCCCTCTGCCCTCTCTGCCTTTTTTCCATAGCAACGACCTCCTGGAAGACCTCTCATGTTTGCAAATTCACACAACAATGTTTCAATTGAACTCTGAACTCTCAGTGCACCTGCGTATCCAGTGCAATCTTTCATTAAAAGTTTCTTCCTTGACCATTCAAATTACATCTTTCAAAGAACACATCCATGCACCCTAACTTTCTGTTTTCAGAAATGGAAATACACCAATCACTGCTAATGAATCATTAGCATTGGAACTCCACAGTTTTTTTTCTTTACAAACTCCTACTGTTTCAACTGCCCTTTCATTACCACACTTCATCTGACTGCAGCACAACCTTCTCCCACCATGTTTAACGTCTGGATTGTTGGACATAGTTACATCCACTGGGCTCAAAGGTATGCTGAGAGCAGAAATTTACCCAACCTCAATTTACAAGATGTGGAAATTAAGTGGTTGGGCCAAAGAGGATTAAAATGTCACCAATTGATACCATTGGTGAAAACCTTTATGCATTTGCCAAAACCTGACCTGTTAATAGTGCACTGTGGAGGTAATGATTTGGGCACTTTGACAGGGGTAGGTCTGGAAATGCTTTTAAAGGACACCTTTGAGCAATTAATGGCACTTTTTCCTCAAACTGCCTTGGTATATTCCAATATATGCCAAAGACAGAAATGGAGGTGGTCCAACCAATTTTGTCCACAAATTGAGAAGTCGAGGAAGCATGTAAACAAATCTGTTTCAGCTTTCATGAGAGACCATGGAATGGGCTCCCTGTACAACAATAACTTGCGTTACTACATGCAAGATATCTACAGAGGAGATGGAGTTCACTTCTCAGATGAGGGCAACAGAATTTTCATTCTGAATTTAAGAATGTGCATTGGTACCTACTTATAAGTACCTAAATGTACCATAAACCCAAAAGCTCTTCTCAGAGCTACCCTTCATCTAATCACTCACAATTATTATTTTTTTCTAACTTTTTTCACTAATTTTCCACAAAATACGCTCCCCGGTTCGCTAACCGAAAGCTAACCTCGCGGAATTTTTTAAAAAAATGTTTTTTTTCCGCACATTTAAGCCTCCTCAGCCACCCTCAGAAAACCTAGGGGGTCAAGATAAGTCTACCGTGCCCCCTTCTACACATTCTGAACATTATTTGCCCTCCATCTTGTATCTTAATGCGACCGAAACACAAAATGGTGGACTCCCGTGACGCTTAAGGTTCGCTAACCGGGCCGCTTTCCAGAAAGCGGTCCTTAAAAAAGGTGGGAAAGTAATTAGCAGAAAAACGACTAGAGACACTCTCACCAAATATAGATTAGCTCATACTACATAACAATCCCTTTCATTCTCACAAATTTGATTGAAATTTCATTTAGCCATTTAGCCTGTAGACCTATCTAAATACCCTGAGGTAAATTACTTCACAAAACACATCTAAAATATTGGAATTGACAACCAATGAAAACTTTACTTTCATTTACAATTTTTATTACCTGACATTTGATTGGTTATATACCTGAATATATATAAAGGAAGAGAAGGAAACACAGCCATTTTCACTGCTACTTCCTGAACTACATTTCAAGAGCCTTTTCACCTCCCTTTAAAGTTATTTGATAATTTGTAAGTGGCACTTTAAATTAATTTGTAAAAACGTTTATTGATAATTATTTACTGTCCCCCTGCTATAGTTATAGATACAGATAACCTCCTCTGTTACATTTATTGATTGACTTACACTTCTCTGCTATAATTATGAATTTACTTACTTTAACTTCACTGTTAAAAAAACAGAACTACATGTCTGAACTTAAACCCAACAGTGCCCTAACTCTTCTAATATAATTATTTTTTTATGCAATTTACAGCAAAAAAATGGAAGGGGAGCAAGAAAAAACTAATGTTTCCTTCGACATTACATCCGAAGACATTTTAACAGAAGAAAATGTGGATGAAGATTTTATGGATGAATCTTTTGATGAACAATTTATTCAAACCTTACAAGAGACAGAAACATCCATGTTTGACGAGATACCAGATGATATAATGCTGGAAGTTTTAATGAACTATGAAAATAATAAATAATTTTTTTTTAAATCAAAATAAATAAATAAATAAAAAAAAACGAACAAAAACAACAAATAATTAACATACAGTATTAGAAAAGTCTATCATTCTTTTATCCTTAAAGTACGCTGCCCAGAACGCTTTCCGGTTCGCGAACTTGGCGCTTACCACGCAAAAAAAAAAAAAAATATTTTTTTTTTTGGACCCTCCTAGGCCCTTTTAAAACCTCCACATAAAACTTAGGGGGTCAACGAGGATCTACTATGCCCCCTTATGGTAATTTCCCCCTTTGTTTTGGCCTCCTCTTGTCTCTCGATCCTACCGAGAGACAAGATGGCGGCCGCTCCGGACTGTTTAGAATGTTGACAGACACCGAAGAGCCAATCAGCTTCGCTTCGCAAAGTTCCGATACGCGAAAAGTTCGCTAACCGGATCGCTGCCCGGAGCGCTGTTACAGATATATATCTTGATTTAAACGTTAATTTCTCAAAATCCACTGAAGCACATATATTGAGACCTAGCAAAGGCACATCGGGCTAACAGTCCCTACAATTTTGCCAAGTTTCGTGAAAATCCATTCAGCCGTTCGGGCTAAAAGTGAGTCCAACCGCCCTATGGAAATTAACATGGGAAAAACGCGTTTTGGGACCCCCCTTTTTTCTCGGCCCCCCCTTGAGGAAACCCCCCCAAATTTTCAGGGGCTGCTCAGAAACAAAATGTGCCATTTTCCTGAACATTTCAGCCGATTCCGTGCACAAACGCCAAAGTTATTAGACATAGAATTTTCAAAAATGCCATAGGGAAAAAATCCTAACTATATATACCTACTGGCGACCGCCAGTAGGTAATATATGTATATATGTATATATATATATATCACTGAAAAAAACATAGGTTTCAGGTCATATATAGTTAGGTATTAGCATTTAAAAAACTGCAAATTCACTAAAAAATACGTAGGTCTCAGGTCATATATAGGTATGAATTAGCATTTTAAAAAACATTGAAATTGCTCCTATATAGTTAGTTGTACTAACTATATTTTGCGCACCCGCAATCCACTGCTGATGATGTCACATATTACATCATTCATGACAAGGTCAGTGACATCGCTGATGACATCACTGATGACATCATCCAGTGACTGTGTGTCTCTGTACAGTTTAAATATGTTTTACATATTGAAGAAAGAGTGGATGTATAAGTGTCTGGATGAAAGATTTAGTAGGTACATGACCGAATGTATGAGTGAGTGATTAAATGTGTCTTACTGAGTGCATGGGTTAGTGACTAAACTGTCTGAATGTGTGCATCAGTATGTCTGTTGTTGTGTAAGCTACTGCATGTGTTGATCAGTAGCTATATGAGTGGCTATATGTGTTATTGATTGGTTGCCAGAGTATTTGTATGGGAGACTGAATGTGTGTGTGGGTAGCTGGCATATATAAATGACTATACATTAGAGCCACTGATTGTGCGAGTTACTGTATGGATCATTGTGTACTTGTATTGTTATTGTTATTGTTAATGGGATTTTATAGCGCGCCTAATCACCTGCAGGCCTCTAAGCGCCAGGAAAGATGGTAGTAAACAATAACTTAGCAAGATGGAAGCTGGATTATACTGTGCTCATGCTTTTCCTGAACAGGAATGCTTTTAGGCTCTTCCTGAATCGTAGTAGGTTCCCTTCCCGACGCAGTGCCTCTGGCAACCTGTTCCATAACTGAGGGACTAGCACTGAGAAGGCTCTCCCTCCCTTGGTCACTAGCCTGTAGCGGGGGCAGACCAGTAGTTGGGAGTCTGAGGATCGAAGTGTTCTCGTAGGGCAATAAAGTTGCAGACGATCTTTGATGTAAGTTGGGGCTTTTCCATAGATTGCCCTATGGGCCGTGCATAAGTTCTTAAATTCCACTCTTTCTTTAATGGGGAGCCAGTGCATGCTTTGTAGTAGGGGAGTAGCTTCAGATCTCCTCGGTAATCTGAAAATCAACCGGGCAGCGTCATTCATTATGACCTGGAGTCTACTGGTCAGAGTTTTCGGTAAGCCAAGGTACCAGTATTTGTATTGTATCAGTAATTGTATAACAAATTAAGTATGTGTTAGTATATGTTTGAATAAGTAAGGGGTTGTGTGTATAACTGTATAGTTGAGGAAATGAAAGTGTGATTGATTCTTTGCATGACTGACTAGATGTGTGAGTAACTCCATGGATGAGTGGTAGAGTGTGAGTGTCTGTATAGGTATTTGAGTGCAGATGATAGTGTTGTACTGATGAGTGATTGTATGTATGAGTGATTCTATGGGTAAATGATTGGATGTGTGTATAGACCTAGCAATCAGTGTGTGCGTATGTAGTAACTGGTATAGGTGTGTCAATGGTTTCAAGAATGGTAGTCTGTGTTTAACACTGGGTGTATCAAAGGTTATATTAGAGTGTGAAGAGGTGCATCATATTATCACATGAATGATATCATCAGTTATGTGATCAGTGATGTCAATTGAGATGTCATCAGTGATGTCATCAGTGATGTCATTTGAGATTTCATCAGTGATGTCACTGAACATTTCATGAATTATGTAATATGTGACATCATCAGCAGTGGATTGCAAGTGCGCAAAATATAGTTAGTACAACTAACTGTACTGGAGCAATTTCAATGGTTTATTAAATGCTAATTCATAACTATATATGACCTGAAACCTATGGTTTTTCAGTGAATTTGCACGTTTTTTTAAATGCTAATACCTACCTATATATGACCTGAAACCTATCGTTTTTTCAGTGAATTTGCAAGGTTTTTTAAATGCTAATTCCTAACTATATATGACCTGAAACCTATGGTTTTTAAGTGAATTTGCAAGGTTTTTTAAATGCTAATTCTATTAGCGGATAACGTTTAAATATGTTAATAACCTTGTGGGACCACCTGAGCAGCCCTAGGGGTCAGGGTGTTTCTACTTTATTGAAGACCTCAGCCTAGCCCAAGTTCTTGCCATACCGTGCAACACCTTCAGTTTAACCTTTTTTAAAAATGTGGGGTCTCAAAATTTGAACAAGAAACCCGACTGCCCAACTCCTTCTCCTTTCAATAGTGCCAAAAACATACTCCCGATCCCTTCATCTGTTGGCATCTTTAGCAGCATTCGTGCGTGTGACAGTTGAAACGCCCATGCATAGATTTGCAAATCTGGACCTGCTAGCCTGCCCTTCTCCCTGCAGTGCCTGATTTTCTTCCAAGCGATCCTTGGAATTTGCTTGTTCCAAATGAATGAGGTAATATCTCCCTGTAGCTTGGCCAACAAAGATGCATCAAAGTAAAGAGGTATTGTATTAAATAAAAATTGAAATCTTTGGTAGAATGGACATTTTTACCAAATTTACTCTGCCTAATAAAGACAGGGGGAGATGCAGCCAAGATCCCACTAACTTTCGAGATTCTTTTGCAACTACGGCAAAATTGGAGGCTGCAATCAGATTAATATCTTTGACGATGTTAAGCCCTAAATATCGAAGACTTGTGCTAAGTTGCACGTTCAATTCGCTTACATCATCATTCCACACCATAATTTCAGTCTTCGAGGCATTTACCTCGTATCCTCAAATTTCCCCGAACTCCAGAGCCAATTTGATGGCTGCAGAAAACGCGGTGCTAATCTCCGATGTCAAAATCATGATATCATCCGCGTATAGGGCCACCCTCCTTTCCCAATCTCTATATATAAAATGCTTGATGGTAATATCCTCTCGTAGTTTTTGAGCGAAAGGCTCAATATAGAGGTCGAATAGTAAGGGGGAAAGGGGGCAGCCCTGCCGCGTTTCGCTGGTAACCGTGAAAGGTTCTAATAGGTCTCCATTTACCAGTACACGGGCAATGGGGCTTCGATACAAGAGATTTACTACTCTGCGAAAGCCATCGTCCACATTGAATTTGGCCAATGCCCCCGACAGGTATGCCCAATTGACCCTGTCTAAGGCCTTGGTGGCATCCAACGTGAGGATTACCAATGGGATGGAGTCTGCGATTGCCATATCAATGGCGCCTATCAGGTCATAAGTGAGTTCATGGAGTTGGCTACCCCTAACAAAACCCTTCTGATTGGGGTGTAGAGTACCCGGTGCAACCAGACCTAGCCTCTTTGCTAGCAGGGATGCAAAAATGTTATAGTCTGCGTTCAGTATTGATATAGGATGGTACGAACCACAGTTAGTTGCCGGCTTACCAGGTTTTAAGATAAGCGTAATTGATGCATTATTCCAGGTTGTTGGTGGAAGCGCACCTTCCTGTAAAATTTTATTAAATAGGATAGTAAGGAAATAAGATATTTCTTCCACCAGGATTTTATAGATCTCAGCTGGTAAGCCGTCCGGCCCTACAGCTTTACCCCCCTTACTACCCGGTATAGCCGTTGCGATCTCTTCCTCTGTGATCATACGGTCCAAAAAGGCACATTGCTCAGGAGAAAGTGTCGGCAAAGAGATACCATCAGCCACTTCTCTATGCTTTCCGTGGTGATGTTCTTATCCTCCTGGTATATAGCTTGAAAGAACTCTTTAAAAGCTCTTCTGATTTCTACATCCGAAGAAAAAGTACCAGCACTGGTTGTAACAGATTCTATAATATTACGTGCTTGGTCGGATTTCGACTTCCAGGCTAGTAATTTACCGGCCCCTTCCCCGTTTTCGAAATGGGCTAATTTACTTCCTTCCCAATTCTGTAAAATACGTTGGTTTAAGACAGAAGCCAGTTTTCCTTTGAGTGAAAGTAATTTATCATGCAACAACGATTGGGTGAGAATGGGAGCGCTACTACTGGCATCCATTTCAGCTTGTGTTTTAAATAAATCAGCTTTAATGGACGCGACTTCTTGGGTGTACTGCCTAGTGAACTTTTACACATACTCTCTTAAGGAGCATATCCTCAACCTAGCTCTAAAACAAAAATCCCTGACAGGAAAAGGCTTTACCTTCCAGATAAGGTCTGATCTATCAAGGGCCACTTAGGAAAAGCAATGGGAACTGGGCAGGAGGATAGATGCGTTTAGGAAACTGGGTGCAACAGTGCAGATGGGCTTTCCCGCCGCCTTAAAAATAATGTATAATAAAAAGATGTTTAACATTCGCTCAGTCCAGGCGGCGGATGAGCTACTGATGTCCCTCAGGGGGGATAAGGGTCCTTCCAGTTAAAGAAAAGAATAAGAAAGAAAAAATAGATTAAGTTGCTGCATTATTTTTATTTCTTTTTTTTTTCTTTTTCTTCTCACTTCTCTTTTTGGGCTAGGTGTACTGTGTTTTGGTTAACAAAGGGGAAAACAAAACAAACAAATAAGGGAAACTAAACTAAAAGGAAAAAAAAAAGATAACAATAGAATAATAATCTAGCTCTGACTATTCAGGCATAGTCACTTTGCAGGGGCTCGGGTAGGGTAGAGGGTACCACCAACCGGATCTGTTCCGGTTAGATAGTACAAGGGTTTCTCATGGGAGGGGGGTGGTAGGTTAGGGCACATGGGTGAAGGGGGTTGGATAAAAAAGCATAAAATGTTCCTCATTTCCAGATTGGTTTCTTATAAAAAAAATTACAAAGTAGGGACAAGGGATTTAGTACTACAGGCAGGACCTTCATGTGGCAGTCTTCCTTTTCCTTGTGGCAGCGTCAGGTTCAAGTCTTATGAGTAATCGCAGGATTCTCTTCTGGAATGTTAATGGTCTGCGCACCAAACCAAGAGCAAATAGGATCTTACAATACTTACAAGACTCGGTTGCGCACGTCATTATACTCCAGGAGACTCATTTAATAGAGTCTGAGATACTCAACTTGGTTAAGAAGAATAGGTGGATAGATGTATCAATATCAACTTCACAATCACTGAACATAAGGGGTGTTACTATCCTTTTTTTTAAAAACATCAATACAAGAGTAGTCTCAAAGAAGGTCGACCCTGGTGGCAGGTGGGCAATCCCCGCAGTAGATATTGGGGGGGCCCATTTGACGCTAGTTGGTTACTATGGGCCTAATCGTGATGATCCCACAGCTCTGGAATCCCTATTTTCTCAGCTCTTAAACTTCCCGTAGCCGACCATCATAGCAGGGGATTTCAACATAGTACTCAACCCCTTATTAGACAAGACTCCGAGTAGTAGGCAGCAAGTATTTTCGAAGTCTAGAGCTTTTTTACTCAATTGCATGAAGCAATACGGTTATGTAGTTATTTGGAGGGTAAGGGTAGGACAACTACCTGGATTTTCTTTTTGGAACAACAAGTACCGCCATCAATCCAGAATAGATTTTTTTTTAATAAGCCATAAGTTGGTAGACTCCGTTAAGAACGTTCATTATTCCCCTTCGCATTTGTCAGATCATTCTTCTGTAACCTTGGACCTTGTTGGAACTAATAAAACTTCCTCTAGATCGTGGTCTTTTGACTGATCTCTACTCTCGTCTCCTGAGGATGTTTCATTTATTAAAACCGAAGCCCTGAATTTCATTCAAGTAAACATAGGCTCAGCTGCTCCTAGTATAGTATGGGATGCTTTTAAGTGTTGTTTGTGAGGCATAATCAAGACTTTTGAACTTTTATAATGTACAATTTAAAACTTTGAAATAATTTGTGTTTCAACATAAATGTACACATTTGAGGAATTGATATTCCCAATTAATAGTTGTGAATCATGGTTATAAAATTCCATGTATTCTAACTAAAACTTGATAATTGAGAACAAGTGGAAAGTAAGCTTGATTGATATATATTTGTGAATGCTAATAGTAACACATTCAAATATGGCCGCTACATTCTGCTAGGCAGAGTCCAGCTGGTAGAACATTGTGTCCAGTTTTGATTTTTACTACCACTGTGTTTTTTATTTTAACCTGAAAAAATGGTGGCTCGGCATCGTGAAAAAGGAAGCTCGACTTCCGAAACGCGTTGATGTAACTCATCATATATAATAAACTGAGTTTCTTTTAAAACCTTACCTTGGAGTGCCGGATGATTGTCTACTGTGTTTCTGGATGATCGTATATCTGAGCTATATATCTGAGATATATATATATATATATATATATATATATATATATCAGCAAAAGTCTTCAAAACCTCCACCACGGTGAAAGGAAGAGGCGGACCCCACGGCTTCAGGCAAGGCAATGATTTTATTCTTGCAACCTTTCAAAGATGACACGTTTCAAGCATCAAGTGCTCTTGATCACAAAACGAGCGCTGCGTCAGCTCTACTTTTTAAAGTTTCCATATGCCACCTCCTTCTGTGAGTCACATGACCACACCCATAGACATTAAGAAAATACTATGCAGAGCATTCTCAAGAACGTTGAGTAATTTTTAAATGTTATTACTCAAAACGTGCACTTTTAAGTGTCTCAATACATTGTGTAAATCAAGTTGATCGTATTTCCTGATCCTAAAATAGCAAACTGGTAATTCATTTTTAACCCTTTAAATGCTGGTACCGGTATAGATATACTTAATTAAAGTGGCTGGTGCAATAAATATTCAAATAAAAACCCATAAATACCTATATACACTATATACATCTAAAATGCATTTAAAATCAAGAGTGACAATTGATTATATCTGCTTAATGCATAGCCCTCGGCTTGTCGTTAATTTTATATAAAGTTATAGAACATATACTTTAACATTGTATAATACAATTCCTAATCGTAGAAATTCATAGACTCATTGTAAAGTATGCAACATGCTCCATTGATATACTGTACTATATACAATGTTATATTCACATAACTCTGTCCAGAAAATGCTCCAATTATTGCCACCATCTTGAATTTGAATTAGCACCGCCTATTTGATAATTGATTCAACCAATTTACAAAATTCTTGATCTATACTTCGTTTGTTTCAAAACCATATACACAATTGACTATAATGCTAAATTTTTACCTTGTTTGCTCCCTTTTCATCTTGCACTTCCTCCTTTTCTCTCCATGAGTTTATGTGGCATGTGCTTATACTACAAGTGTAATAACCTGTGATACTCTCTAACTTATACCTACAAGGTCTTTCATATATCAAAACTAAAGAATAAACAGACCTTTTCACATTAATCCTCACAAAAAAGTGTATGTACATTATTTTACAAGTGATACCTTTAAAAGTATGTGTGTATATAT
>NW_028249394.1:0-56087 GCF_964263255.1 Lissotriton vulgaris
ATTTTCTTTTTTTTCTTTTTTTTATTTTATTTATTTTTTTTTTTCCCCATTTACACCCATGGTGGTGGGAGACAGATTAAAGCAAACAAAGATAAATCATACATAATTGTACATAAGAAGAAATTATACAATAATTATTAAAGAACATTATTATTTACGTCGCCAACCATTTTTCAAAAGGTGCCCAATTCTTGGAAGCAGTTAAACGTCTTTTCTTTCCTCTAAAAGCCTGTACAGAAGTCTCTAGTTTAAACCATGCCAGCATCCTGGTCTTCCAGTGACAAAAAGTAGGGGGTTCAGGATTTATCCAAAGTGACGTAACACAGAGTCTGATCATAGCCATAGCGATAAACAAAAATGCTTGGAGATGTCTCGTTTTTTCAAGAGCTGTAGAATATTCATAACCAGAAATTACCATTTCCGCTGAAATTTTAACAGAAGTTTGAGTTATCTGAGTAAGAAAAGTTTCAATTTGATTGATGAACAAAGATAGCTCCGGACATTTATAAAACATATGAACAGAATCTGCAGAATGAAATTTACATCTTGCGCAAAACGCCCCTTTACCCCCACTAACAACCCCCCATCTAACAAGCTTTGCAGGCGTATAATAAAGATTATACATAGCCATATAGCTTTGTGTACGCAGGGTACCTGAAACCAAAACAGACCTAGCTAAATCCAATGGGAATTTTAAATCAATAGAAGGTACTCCAAATTTCACCGCCCACTTGTTATTTTGGTCATCTAAATCATCAGGAAGTTGCGATAGGAGAGTCTGATATAGACTACCAATTTTTTCTTTCTTTCTTATAGATTCAACAATTGTAACTTTTTCAAACATTGTTAAGTTTTGAGGAAATATTTTATCAAGAAAACTTCTCAGTTGCAGATATTTGAAAAAATGATTGGACTGCATATGAAATTTCTCTTTCAAAAAAGCAAAAGAAGCCAATTGCCCATGATCAGCTAGATCGCCTATTTCCTTCACACCAAGAGAAATCCAAGTAGTTACCACCCCCTCTTGAAATATCACTGGCAGTAATCCACAAGCATTTAATGGGGTATAATATTTAATCTTGGGAATATGAAAATGACGACGGACTTTTTGCCATACCGAAAAAAGAGCCCACAGTACTTTAAATTTGTTTTTTTTTTAAATAGCTCGGTTCAAAAATACGAGTTAATACGCCTTTTGTAGTATCTCCCAATGATATTGAATATATTGATGGAGATATATGTACCGGAAGCTCAGGAATATGCCCTAATAGAGGAAAAGCAAAATGTTGGATCATAGCTGCCCAATAATAATATAATAAGTTCGGAACGGTCCAGCCCCCACGATCCTGCGGGAGACATGTCCACTTGGCCGCCCTCCTTGGTTTGCGATATGACCATAGAAATCGATGACATATTCTTTCTGCTTTTATCAAAATTAGACTAGGGATTAACAATGGAAGGGATCTAAAAAGATATAAAAATTTAGGGAGAACAATCATTTTAAGGATATTGCATCGGCCAAACAACGAAAGATGTAAATGATCCAGCCGTTCTAGTTTATTATGAAGGGAATCAATAATGGGAGAATAATTCAAATCTGGAATCTGTTCCACGTCAGAAGAAATTTGGATACCGAGATATGTTGCCTCTGTAATTGTAGAAAGATGAGAATTTGGCATAGCGGAAGATTGTAAGATTTGGGTTTTTTCAATATTTAACTTATAGCCCGAAATTAAGCCAAATTGAGCTGCTAGAGACTCCAATGCTGGAAATGATCGGGCGACATTGTCAGTTAATATTACAATATCATCGGCGTATGCCAGTGCCTTATATTCGATTCCATGAACAGTGATAGGAGTGATAGCCTGTGAGTTTTCTATCATACATAAAAAAGGGTCAATAAATAAGGCAAAAAGAAGAGGAGAACAGGGGCAGCCTTGCCTAGTGCCCCTGCTAATAGGAAAATAATGTGATTCAGTGCCTGAGATACGAATTTTAGCAGTTGGGGATATATACATAGCTTGCAGAGCCTGGATAAACACTGGTGTGAAGCCCTTCCAGCGTAAAACACCCCATAGATACCCCCAGGAGACCCTGTCGAACGCCTTTTCGGCGTCCAACAGGATCACACCAAGGGGAGAGTTTGTAAACTTTGCCCAATCTAGAAGAGCTACAACACGCCTGATGTGGTCAGTCGTATCCCTACCGGGAATAAACCCGTGCTGGCGAATAGAAACCAGAGGGAGAATTATTTGGTTTAAACGGAAAGCAAGTATCCTTGAATAAATTTTGCTATCAGTATTAATTAGCGCAATCGGGCGATATGATGCAGGATTTAATTCGTCCTTTCCTTTTTTTTTTAAAAGAACAATAGTCGATTGGCGCCAGGAATCAGGAACCGACCCAGTCTGAGCAAGGCGAAAAACTTCTAGCAATTGTTGCTTGAATGTATGTGAGAAAGTTTTATAGAATTCTAAATGAATAAGATCGGGCCCAGCAGCTTTACCATTAGAAAGGGATTTCATAGCGTTTACCACTTCCTCCCAGCTGATAGGCTCAGCCAGAGTTCGATTCTGATCATCTGTGACCTTCTGGGTGTCAATAGATTGAAAAAATTGAAAGAGACTGGTTTGTTGTTGGGAAATTATGTTCATATCCTCTGTGTATAGGGTTGAGTAAAAATCCACAAAGGCATTCATCACACCATTAGTTGTGTCTTGTACTATTCCAAACTGATCTTTGACCTTAATAATCTGGCTAGCTACAGCCCTTTGTTGTAGGCGTTTTGCTAACACCTTGCCAGAATTTTCACCAAGCTCATACATTGAGGATCGAAATTGAAAGTATTTGGTTGCTATATCTTTATAGAAAGGCTCCAGTAAGTTTGATTTTGCTACAGCAACTGATTTCAAGCTAGCTGCTAGATCTTCCCCCATACGGATATTAAGACTTAGATCCAGTTCAGCTTGATGAAGAGCTGCCAGTCTAGTTTTAACTGCTTGTTGCTCTATTTTCCAACGGTATGAGGCAAATCTCTTTGTTTCACCACGCAATGCGGCTTTAAATGTATCCCAGACAGTACCGACTGAGGCAGTATTACTATTAATTTCGAAAAACTCTGAAATCCAAAGAATGAGTTGGTCCTGATAAGTTTTATCTAATAGGAGTTTCCTATCGAAAGTCCATGGTCTAATTTGATTGACAGGGCGATCCCAGGGACAACTGAAAATAATAGGATTATGGTCGGATATAGTCCTTGGGCTAATTTCAATCTTGACAGACCCTGCAGTTTGAAGAGATATAAAGACAAAATCAATGCGAACCAATTTTTTATGAGGTATTGAATAAAAAGTATAGCCCTCTTGATTTGGATGATGATAATGCCAGAGATCAGTCAGACCGTGTTCAATTAAAAGAATCCGAAGTGCCTTGTAAACTTGGGGTTTTCGTCCACCGTAAACATTATGTTTTGTTATATCTAGGTGACTGGGGATATTAATATTAAAGTCACCACAGAAAAACATTGGATGGGGCCAGGTAGCTAGCTCTATATTTAAATTCCTCAAAACCTGCGGGTCGTCCAGATTGGAGGCATATACCGAACAAACAGAAAACAGCCGGCCCCTAACCAGGAGTTCCGCTATTACCCATCTACCAAAATTATCTTGCTTTACCCTTTTAACATGCCCAACTCCAGTTTTTAAGATAATAGCCACACCCCTAATTGTAGAGGTTTGTCGGGTATAAGCCACAAGATCATAACCCAGAAATTTGAGATAAGCCCGATTGCCCCAAGGGATATGGGTTTCCTGCAAGCAAATTAAATCCACCGACATCACCTGCAACATCTTATGAAAAATCCTGCGTTTTTTAGGATCGTTTAATCCACAAATATTCCAAGTTGCACATGTCAATCTAGGAGCAGCCATAAGATTGGATTAAGGACAAAAAACAAAAATAGCTCGGAGAAACTATTAAACATTTTATAAAACAGATATTTGCAATCCAGCTGATTTTTAATGAGAAATGAAAAGGTTGGCATCAAGTTAAATATGTTGAATACATTTGAAAAACAGAGACATCTGTCCCATGCCTCAGGTCTGTTCAGCTCCGTCCGCCACCACCACCACCACACCACCCCGCAACCCACCCCAAACAACCCAACCACCCCAGCAAAGCCCGCCCACCCACCCAAAGACCCCCCATAACCCTCGCCCCCCATAGCGGGCATCAGGACTGTAGTCCTTACGATGGTTGAGCAAGCGTATCACTCCGCTCCACTGAACCAATAGCTTCCCCCCTTTCTAGAACAATAGCAGATAACCTAAAGACATTGGTGAAAAAAAAAAAAGGACAGGGATCAGCATTTTATATATACCTCTCTGGTCATCAGAAAAAGAAACAAAAGAAGATATGAGGTTTAGATAATTACTTCCCTGCATTTATCAAACAGACAATATAATGCAATGCCTAGATATAACTATATTGAATCCAAAAATTCCCTAGCAGGTATCTCAGAGAAAAAGAACTTTGTCTGTCCCTTGAAAATAACCTTTAATTTTGCCGGAAAAAGCAGGAATGCCTGGGCTCCCTTAGCCTGAAATAGAGAAATCTGTTGTCGAAGATGCCAGCGGCGAGTAACCGTCTCTGAGCAGAAGTCTGGACGAACAAAGAACTGAGAGCCCTTAGCAGATCTCTTCTTGTTGGGTCTGGCAAGATCAAAGATACGTTCATGGGCAAGGAAATTGTTGAAGCATACCAGGATAGCACGGGGATAGGGATTATTGACAGTAGCAGAGGCAGAAGATTTTTTTTTATTAAATGGGAAACGATGCGCCCTCTGTATTTCGAGGTTCCAGTTCCACTCGACGACCTCTGGAAATGCTTCGGAAAAAAGCTCCACTATAAACTGGCGAACATCATCACCTTTCTTATTTTCCTCTATACCCAAGACCCGGAGGTTATTCCTTCTCGCCCGATTTTCAAGATCAGAAAGCTTCCATAAAATGTCCTTACGTTGTTCTTTAACCTCTATAACAAGATCTTTCTGAGTGGCTACGGCATCTTCGAGGACTGAAATTCGTTCTTCAGCTTCGGTGATCCTGGTGGTGGTCTCAGTACAGGTTTTGATGACACGGCGAAGAGAATTTTGCATTTTGCGGCATGCCCCCTGCGTGCGCATGTTTTCTTGCTTGGTTGCTTCTCTATGCATCATTATGGTTTGGTAAATTGTAACCAATGAAATCTCTTCGGGGATAGCTGAGACGACCTCACTTAAGTCTCCACCCAGATCTTGATCCTGCGTTTTTAATTGAGAGTGTTGCCCATAATCCTTATGCAAAATTTGCTGAGGGGACAGAGCCTTAGCGCCGGGAGCTTTACGTACTGTAGCAATATTGAAGTCACTTGAGGCCTCACGCCAGTCAGCAGAGTCGCTGTCGTAGTCTGACCATTGGAGCTCTGGGTGATCAGCACCATCCTCCTCCTCAGATAAAGAAGGCTCAGAAACAGAATAAAAGTTCTCAGTGGATTCACTAAGCACAGACCCCCTAGTATCATGACATTTTTCCATTGGCAACTCCAAAGAAGAGGCTATTAGAAGATTGGACTTCATTACCCAGCATGCACTGGAAAGGAGGAGATTTAGCAAGAGAAATGTCTAGAGCTGAGCCTGGAGTCACGACTACCTCTTTCAGCAAGCTGTTGTTAAGAGTTGTATCATGAGACTTAAGAGGGTCGATATGGGGTGGGGAGCCTCCAACATTGGACAATATGATATTAGGTACTGCTACAGGTACACTTGCAGTAAGAATCGCCACCCCCTTCCCAGCCGTATCATCAGTTGCCTTCAACTCCTTCCCCTTAGCTCCTAACCTGTCAAACATTGCAGGCACCGTTTGTTCCTTAGCGGGGATGATGAGAGGAGCGAGAGCAGCCGCCACTGATGTTGCGAGGGAGGACTTGTCTGAGCCTCCAGGACGGGGTTTCTGAGCGCCGGGTGTAACGCCCTTGGAGTCCGGCTCCTGCTGACCGCGGGTCGAGCCGCGCGTTTTGAGAGCGGCGGCCGCTGCTTTAGTAAGTGCTTTGGGCGGCATTCTGTCTTTCGAAATCCGGCAGCGTGAGGCAATGACCAGAGGAGCAGCTGTCGAGCACCAGAAACGGCAACACCACTGCAAACGCCGCTCCAGATCCAAGCAAGCAGCCGGGAGAACACAGAGCTCGCCAAGCCCTCGAGAGACTGCGAAGTATAATGGAGACAAGCAGAAGGTAAATGTCAGAAAACAGTCGAGCGCCTTCCGTGCTGGATGCCGGTAGGAGTTATCCAAGGCAGTTTTGTGAGACCAGGCAAAGCAATCATTCAGGGGTCCGCTATGGTCCAGGAGAGCAGAACGCCTCCTCACTCGGCCGAGGTCACGGCCGCCATCTTGCCCTCAACATCACTATTTTCAGAGTATATATATATATATATATATATATATATATATATATATATATATATATATATATATATATATATATGTCTTTAAATTTGTTAGAAAGGTTAAATTAAAAACAAAACAGAAGTTCTAACATTACAGATGATGTAGAGAATATATTTGAATAGATGGAAGAAAATTACTTGGGCATGTTGTCAGAAGGAGATCCTACCCTTACTACCCAGGGTATTGATACTGAGGTAAATCATGAGGAACTTAGAACTGATAAGGCAGCTGGTACTTCGTTTAAACCAAAATCGGTGTTCTGCCCTATCATGCCCCATGATGCAATTGATACGTTTCACGATGTGGTCAACAAAGAACTAACTAAACTGAAACATACTAAAAACCTATGGAGTTATAGAGACATGAATCTTACTGGTGAACAGAGAAAATTTCTGTTTGAACTTGCGGAAGATAAAAACATTGTATTGAGGCCATCAGATAAAGGTGGAAACATTGTCTTGTGGGGAAAAGATATGTACATAAAAGAGGCTCTAAGACAATTAGACACCAGTAATTTTTATGCAAAATGTACTATGACCAATTATAGTGATAGTGTATTAGAAACCTGGGAAAAACTTAATGAGTGGCGTACTGAGGGTCTGCTATCCTGGCAAGAATTTTGTTTCCTCAAGAAAGACTATCCGAAATTACCAATTTTTTACCTTTTGCCTAAGGTTCACAAAGATGCTAAAGTCCCTCCGGGTAGGCCCATTATCTCATCTATTGGCAGTGTTAACGAAAATCTATCCCAATACATTGATCACTTTCTGAGGGAATTTGTCTGTGGGTTACCAACATACATCAGGGATACCACAGACTTCCTTAACAAAATAGACGAGGTGCAATGGGTGGGGGGCTCCCTACTCATCACTATGGATGTCAGTGCCCTGTACACTATTATTGATCATGTACAGGGCATGGAAGCGAGCTATCATTTCCTCAAAAACCGAGATATTAGTTTCCTGGATCATACCTGCATGATCATCGAAATGATGAAGATATGCCTTAGGAACAATATCTTCATGTTAGACGGCGTCATGTACAAACAAATACGTGGCGCGGCCATGGGTTCAGCATTTGCTCCTAGTTTCGTGAATCTTTTCCTAGGCAAATGGGAGGAAGAAATTAGAAGTGATGCTAGCCTTAGGAACAAACTTACACAGATAACAACTTGGGTCAGATACATTGACGATCTGTTCCTTATCTGGCAAGGCACTGAGGAAGAGGCCATCAGGTTCATCTCAACAACAACTACTATAACATCCACTTGACTTATAACATCAGTTCAGTGAGTGTTGAATTTCTTGATACTGAAATTAGAGTAGAGGATGGAAAACTTATTTCCAAACTTCACAGAAAAGACACCGCCGGCAACAGTTTACTCCATGCCCTCAGCTCTCACCCCTACTCCCTCAAATGGAGTATTCCTTATGGTGAGTTGCTGAGGGCAAGGAGAAATTGTAGCAATGATGAAGGCTTTGATATGGAACAAGAAAGAATACTGGAAAGGTTCAGGGAAAGAGGCTACCCCGAGGATGTTTTATCCAAAGCTGTTCTTAAAATAAGACAAGTTGACAGGGCTGAAACTCTGAAACCTAAAGAAAAAGACAAGGACCCCAACAATGAGACTAGGGTTATAACCACCTTTAATTGTAAATCCAAAAAAGTCCAGAAAATTCTTGCTGACAACTGGAATATCCTTAAATCTGATAACATAGTAGGTCCCCTTCTCAATGATAGACCACTTATCAGTTATAGAAGAGATAGAAACCTACGAGATATCCTGGTAAGAGGAGACATCACAGCTAAGAGACAACACATACAGGGCCTTAAAGGCTTCTATCCGTGTGGCCATTGCAAGGCCTGTAAATCTAGTGTGATGGTGAAAACCATTGAGATTCCAGGTAGAAAAGAACAAAGGATAATCAAACAGTTCCTGACCTGTAATACCAATTTTGTGGTGTACGTGTTGGAATGTCCGTGCAAACTCCGGTACGTGGGGAGTACCACGTGTATGGCTAAAAAACGGGTACAAGAACACCTCAGAGCCATAACCCACGTAGATGTGAGATACCCTATCGCACGCCATTTCCAAGAGTTCCATCAATCCAACAACTCCTTCTTACGATACTATGCCATTGAGCAAGTCAATATAGGCAGAAGGGGTGGCAATCGGGAACTGGCTCTCAGGAAGAAAGAGTCAAAATGGATAATGGAACTCGAAACCAAATTCCTTGGTGGACACAATCTCGATGAGGAGCTTGCCACACACCTTCATGATGAATGATCTATCACCTCCCCCCGTAGACTCTCCTTCTAGTTAGGAGTTCATGGTATCTTGATGTTAAGTTGACAGGTTCAAAAACGAAGTAGAATGCATAGAAATTATGTGTGGTAGAACTGCAAAAATGTTATAACTCTTTATAAGTAAGATTTTATTGAAGAGATTTTAACTGCTGTTTTATGTGTTTTTTGTAGGAAATTGGGAACAAGAAGTCTCTTCCGTCACAGTTACCTCACGGTCCCTCTGACCTTTTCCTTTTATTTGGATGAAAGACACCTTCACCTGTATGAAAGTTGTACTTTATTTCACCTAGAACTGCACTTTATACCTGCCGGTATGGTCTTGTTTTTGCTCAATTTTGTGAGGTAGAACAGGTTGAGTTGTATGAATGAAAAATAGAGTCCTTAGGCACTAGACCTATAGGATTTCATTTGTGAAGCGCTAACTTATAACTTATCACTGTATATTTCGGGTTAATTACATAGCAGTAATCAGATTTGACTGCAAGGCACTAGACCGAATTTAGATCATATATGCAAATGTTATTTGTAAACTGTGATTTCAGTCTGCACAATAAGACTATACAGTACAAATAGTTTGATTTGTTATGACATGTAATCCATTATGATTTAGTATTACCCCGTTACAAAATGGCGGTACCATTTAGTGTGAAAAACACCTTTGCTTCACTTTTGTAAGTCACCTTTTCTATGTTCACTCCTGTGCATAACAAGCCACACTAACCAGGGTGGTTCACGTGTGATCAAGGCACATTCGTGTCGAAACGCGTATCGTGTGATCTGAAAATAAACCTTCTTGTGCTAACTTTGGATTCCTGAGTGCGCAATCTGTTGCTTTGAAGCAATCCCTGGATTTAATATATATATATATATATATATATATATATATATATACATACATATATATATATACATATATATACATACATAACATCAGCAAGAATTGTTTTTAATCACACTTGTTTCAAACTGCACTAGTAACAACAGCATTTGTAAGTTAATAGCAGCAATGGAAACCGGACAATATGGGAGAATGTGAGATACATATTAGATCGTGCCTCTTTCTATCCGATTAATCTACTACTAGAGAATAGCATTTAGCGATCATAGGTAGTTGTACACAAGATTTCGATTGTATATAGTTGTATATATATGAAATGCTGTGTATATATTTTTAAAAAAAGTTTGAGGATTTTCTGGTTGTGCATTACGGACTATAGAATATATTGCATTCAAGCAGTTATCACAAAAACCCATTCAACCGACTATATCGCGGTTGTAGAATTGCACATGTTGTAAATATATGAATGTTTTGATAGGTATTTAGGAATACCCAGAATTTCCTCACTTATCAATTTTTTGAGAATTATCGGATACTCGTGTATTTAAACATGTATTGCAATAATGGGCACTTTCATAAAACAACCTGTCTTCCCCTTTTGCAATTGCAAGTTGCTGCGTAATAATTATGTTGGACACTCCCACTAATTATTTTGTAACCAATCAAATGGTACTGTTGTTAATGCACAAGCACTTTAAATTCACGCAACTCTCTCGGGGCGTCATGTGACCAAGGCCTCTGCGAAGGCCGAAACGTTATGCTGGCGTGGTGTACTGGGAAATAAAAAACTCACCTGCACTCTGGGTCTTCCGTGTTCTTTCTGGTCGATGGCTGAGGATTGAAAGTCCGTCGCTGCAAGGGTACAAGTGCGGAAACATTTCGAACCGGTTGAGTGTTTCTCCGGTGTTTGCAAGACCCCTCCTCCGTAAGTGGCCGAGCAGCAGGAAACCGTGGCCTCCGGTAACCCGGAAGTCGTTACTTTCTCCCGTTGGGGAGTTACTGCTCAAGCCCCTGGACGTCTGGGATAGTCGTTTGTGGTTGTCTTCGACGGGTGCTTGTTTGGGACGGCTGTCTCAACCCACGGCATCCGCATCTCAACAGTGAACCAAAAGAACTGTTCCGGTGGAGGAGTTGTGTTCAGTCGGAGGACGGGCAGCGATTAAGGCAGCACCCCCGTACTGAGTGAGTACGACAATAGTTGAAATTCAGTATACACCATGGCGGCCGGCGCACGCAAAGGGAGAGAGGTTGCCGCCCTTGAAGCTTTTGATGACTCCCCGGCTGGGGGGTCGGCAGTTACCACCTCTGAGGACTCGTGTGTTACTGGGGGTTCAAACCTCCGTGAGAAATTTAAAGCATTGGAAAAGTTACTGAAGCGGGAACAGTCTAAATGGTGGGAGCATCGTTCTCTCAGCTGGTATCTAGAAGTAAGCCGGATACCACGTGGGCTGAGGGTTATGTTAGCTCCAAGCTACGAGTACATGGACCCAGCAATGCTTAAAGATGGGCTGAATGGAGCTTAGATTCATCTCGCCGCTTGGTAACCATGTTGGTGCGATACGCGGAAAGCGACAGGTTGAAAATACAAGAAGAAATCGATGTGCTTGAGGCAGAAATAGCGAGCCTGTGTGCGGACGATGCAGATATCACACTGGAATGCAAGAAACATCGTGAAACAATGGAACAACGAGTGCAGAAAGAGGAAGACGTTATTAGAAAACGCAAGGCATTCAAGTTCCAGCGTGATAAAACTGACTATAATGAAGGCAGAATCTTCACATTTGCCCGCAAGTACGATGCTATCAAAGCCTCTAAGATGCAAAACTCACAAGTGGGACAAAGCACAGCTCGTGGTACAGCTCAGGCGCGATCCAACTCGCCTGAGGGCTCGAGCCTCACAGACCTTAGCTCCAACATGGACAGCGGGTCTGAAACAGAAGCTGGTAGATTTTCAGACCAATTGGGGTTTACACGACTAACCATGGAGCAGGAACTGGAATGTATCCGGCAGGACAGGCACGAAATTCTGCGCCCAAGAATTCCAGTGCCAGCAAAACCCCAAACGCAAAACGACGGGAGCGGAGAAAAAGCCACGCTAAACGAAAAGCCCAAGAAACGAAATTACAGGCGGTGGAATTCCAACAAGAAGAAGTAACCAACGCGAAACAAGTAAGCAATTTGTCACAAACACTGGACAATGGTTTATCTGTTATAAATTTGACAAGTACAACTTTCACTGACTTAGAAATTAGCATCTTATCTAAAGGTTTGTCGTACAGCCCCCCTAGCAGTTTTAATTACGTGAATACAAGAATAGATCTTTTTAAATTTACACAGAAATTGAAGCTCAAAAAACACTTTGCCAACAGCAAATCTCGTAGTATTGGCAAAAGGTCGGTGGCTGAACCTGCTACTCTGGGATTGGTGGTGAATGATATCCGCCTGATGCAGGATCTGGCAGTTTTGCGAGCGGAGGCTCCAAATTCTCAGAACACTCAGAGGGAGCTGAATACTCAAACTGGTGGCTTAAGCAATCTCAAGCCACGATCGACATTCACTCCCGTTACCCCATACAACAACATAGACATTTTTCAGGATGCTGTTGTAAAACAAGTGAAAGCTTTACATGTGAAGACTTTGAAATTTAACTATGGCAAACACCATGGCAGCAATGAATATCAAAAACTAGTAAAAAAAATCAAAACGGATGGAAATATGATAGTCAGGCAATCTGACAAGGGGGGCAACATCGTACTCTGGCCCAGAGCACTATATATAGAGGAGGCTTACCTCCAGTTAAATGACCCGAACTGCTATAGACACTGTGAAGTAAATGCACTCAGGAAGGCGCAAACAGACTTTCATTCTCTCCTGATGGGATGGCGATCCGGTGGACTCATTAGTATGGATGAGTTGAAATGCCTAAAAAATTATCATCCCATAACCCCTGTGTTGTACTTGATTCCAAAGGTACACAAAAATGCGATCAAGCCGCCAGGTAGACCCATCATTTCGGCGTGTGGGGGTTTGTTGGAGAAAGCCACTACTTACATTGACTTGTTCCTCCAAGAGCATGTACTAGCACTTGTGTCATACATTCAAGACTCTAGTGACCTGATGAGGAAATTGAATGAACTACAATGGAGTAATGACTATTGGCTAATCACCCTGGATGTGTCATCTTTATACACAAGCATAGTGCATGCAGATGGGTTAAGGGCTGTTGAGTTCTTTTTGGGCAAGCGGCCAATAGAACTAGCCGAGCACAATAAGATGTTGCTTACCATGATTAGTTTTTGTTTACATAACATTTACTTCATGTTCCTGAACCGGTACTATCAGCAGGTCAGAGGGGTTGCCATGGGGGCCTGATTCTCTCCCAGTTACGCCTGCCTCCATATGGGGTACTGGGAGAGACAGGTCCTCAATGGTATTCATCAAGACATCTGCACTCGCCATATCATCCGATGGTACAGATACATCGATGATATTTTAATGATTTGGCGTGGAACATACGAAGAGGCTGTCAGTTTCATTGATGTTTTGAATACTAACTCATTCAATCTGTCCTTCACATCTCATATCAGTCAGGAGGAAGCACACTTTCTTGATGTAACTCTGGAAATCAGTCGGGGCAGACTAGAAACCAAGCTTTATAGGAAGCCTACTGCAGGCAATACTATATTGCATGCTGATAGTCACCATCCCCCGCATTTAATTCGAAGCATTCCCTACGGGGAAATGCTTAGAATTCGGCGGGTCTGTAGTACGGACTCCCATTGTAGAGCAGCACAAGCTGCTAGTAAACATAGGTTTCTGGCAAGGGGCTACCGTGAGAATCTGATTGATACAGCTATCAGAAAAGCCAATGCCCTATCTCGCAATGAGGCACTGACTCACAAGAAAGCTCAGAGAACCACAGTAGCCAGTAGTGAACAGCCAGTTAGACTTATTTGAACCTATAATAGTCAGCACGGGGCACTGAGAAAGATTATCAACCAACACTGGAATCTGATTAAATTGGATCCAGTCATTGGAGAACATATGCCTAACAGACCCGCGATCACCTACAGGAAGGCATTTTCATTACAGGATGCACTTGTTAAATCTAGTCCTGAGGTGATTCCACCCAAAAACTGGCTGGCAGCCAATTGAGGGTTTAGGAAATGTTCAAGCTGCAAAGCATGTTCTCAGGGGCTCAATAAGACCGAGTTCCTGACAGCATTCCCCACAGTGGAATTGAAATTTTTATGGTACCCCAACGGCTCCATGTACAAGTCAAGTCAAGTCATAAAATTTGTATAGCGCACTACATACCCAGAGGGTTTCAAGGCGCTTAGGAAGGGGAGGAGGATTATTTGTCAAATATCCATGTTTTAAGCTGCTTTCTGAACGCTAGGTGTTTCTGGGTGAGGCGAAGGTAAGCGGGGAGTGAGTTCCATGTTTTAGCAGCCAGGTATGAAAAGGATCTGCCTCCCATGGTGGTCTTGTTGATGCGAGGTACAGTGGCGAGGGCTTGGCTAGAAGAACGTAGTTGGCGGGAGGGGGTGTAGAAGGACAGTCGAGAGTTGAGGCAATCTGGTCCGATGTCGTAGAGTGATTTGTGTGCGTGGGTAAGCAGTCGGAAAGTGATCCTCTTATTGACGGGTAGCCAGTGGAGGTCTTTAAGGTGACCAGAGATGTGTTCGTTGCGTGGGATGTCTAATATGAGCCTGGCTGAGGCGTTTTGGATTCGTTGGAGTTTCTTCTGGAGTTTTGCAGTAGTACCCGCGTAGAGGGTGTTTCCGTAGTCCAGTCGGCTCGTGACCAGAGCGTGGGTGACTGTTTTCCTTGTTTCGGAGGGGATCCAGCGAAATGTTTTTCTGAGCATGCGAAGAATGTTGAAGCAAGAAGAGGAAACGGCGCTGACTTGTCTGTTCATTGAGAGTGAAGAATCCAGGATGATGCCAAGGTTCCGTGCGTGGTCTGTCGGGATGGGTGCTTTTCCGAGGGCTTCCGGCCACCAGGAGTCGTCCCATGCAGAGGGGGATGTACCTAAGATGAGGACTTCTGTTTTGTCTGAGTTCAGTTTCAGACGGCTTTGTTTCATCCATTCGGCAACTTCTTTCATTCCTTCGTGTAGGTTAGTTTTGGCGGTGCTGGGGTCATTGGTGAGAGAAAGGATCAGTTGAGTGTCGTCCGCGTAAGAGATGATGTTGAGGTTGTGTTGGCGTGCGATGGCCGCGAGTGGGCTCATGTATACGTTGAAGAGGGTGGGACTGAGTGAGGATCCTTGAGGTACGCCGCAGATGACTTCAGAGGCCTCGGACTTGAATGGAGGAAGGCGGACTCTCTGGGTTCTTCCGGTGAGGAACGAGGTGATCCATTCAAGTGCTTTTCCTTGGATTCCGATGTTATTGAGGCGTTGTAGAAGGGTGCTGTGGCAGACTGTATCGAATGCTGCAGAGAGGTCGAGGAGGATGAGGGCGACTGTGTCTCCATTGTCCAGTAGAGTTCGAATGTCGTCTGTTGCTGCGATGAGGGCGGTCTCCACGACCGAATCTGAAGACGCAAATACATTTGCGTCCACCGTTAACATGTCCTCTATCAGATCCACCATGAATGGATTGATAATTCAGTTCCTAAGTATGCCATGCCACCGTCTTTATATGGTGTACTTTCACGTTTTTCCTAGCTCTGCCGAGCTAGGCCCTGTTTTCTGTCTTCAAGCCATGTCTGCCTCTGCCTCTGAAATCTGCAGCATGAAGATGCATCCCTGACCTCTGCCTTACTTCCTGCCAAGCGAGCGGTGCCCGGCTCGGCCTGGTCTGCCTGCCAAAAACAGTATTCTACCTTCAAGTTATCAGCGTAGCCAGCTCAGCTCTTCGAAAACACATTCCTGTCTAGTGATTTAGGTAAACATATCCCCGGCTGCAGAGCAAAGAGCACGTCTCCCTGTCTCCGTGCAAGTAATTTACAGTTCCCGTTACCAGAGTAGGCCCATGGCCCCGCACGTAGACACGCAGACACCTATGCACGCATTAACATCCAGTATAGAATAGTCTCTGCCCAAGTGACCTTTTTCTCTAGATTAAACATCCTCCAAATACTAGATATCAGATATGTGATAGGGACAGGTCGATCTGACATGCCAGACTTCTGTCTCTTCTACTAGTGCTAAATGTCAGACCCTTAGCTTCCTCCAGATGCACGTCAATCACACGTCATAATAGCTGCGCGCGCATTCAGGCCACAGGTTTCAGCTGACTCTGCAAGAATTCTCTAAGCATCCACCCACTTGTGACACTTTTCTGTGACGTTTCCAGTGTACGCCTCTGTGCACACCCCTGTACACGCCTTTTTGCTACGCACATGTGTTCTTATCATATACATTTCACTTGTCACGCCTACTGTATTCAATGCTATTGTGTCATTTTACTATATATGTCATGTACTGTGAATAAATCGTTGACATCTTCCCTGCCATCATTGCATACCCGAACCCTTGTATTGATGGAATAGATTTCCATGGCTCGAGTCATCATTTATGATTAAAGCCCTTATGACTCAGACACCACGGACTCTGCCTCTCATTTGATTGAGCTATCTTCTTTAATTTTCCGAAATTATCTGGCAAACTCGTATACGGTAAAATATTTACCACATAATTTGGCGCCCGAACCGCCCCACCCCACGCGCCGGTGATGCGTCGCAGGCTTTGCCCCCGACTACAGCTGTGACGGGCCCCATGCGCATCTGCAGGTTTTCCTGTATCTCCCTCAGGCCTACGGAGGTGACGGAGACTGCGGTCGACATCCAGACGAGGCGGTGAGGAGTGCGGAGGATCCCGACCAGAGCCCAGCCGAGAGAGCAGTGTCCGAGGTATCGAGAGGCCCACCAGTAGTGTCGAGGCGCATGCGTAGTGCGCAGCAGCAGCAGTGACGTCGTAGCGGTCCGGTCCAGTCCAGTCGAGTTTCCGAGGCCTTCTGTTTCCGTGCTTCCCGGTGAGTACCGTTGCTGGGGACGCATCAAGACAGGTGCATTGATTTGTGTCCGGTCAAGACGGGTTTGGGTACACAAATCCGGTCTGCACTGCTTTAGCAGTGTATCTGTACTGTTTAGCAGTGCATCTAGTATCCAGATATCCAGTTATTATTGTTCGTTTCGAAATGTTTCAATGTGTTTTAATGTCGTGGTATGAGTGATTGTTCGCATTTTCTTATTGTGTATAGTGTCTAGATCGAGGTAGCTTTGCCTTTATTTTCGAAATTACGACAGATAGGAACTAGGAAAGGGATACTCAAAGAAGCAGTTCCCATCCCACCCAGGGACACTCCTGGACATTTTATGTACCACAAGCACGGCTTAGATGCCATATTATATCTAGACTTGTGGGTGGATTATACGAAAGACTTAGCAGAGAATCAGAGATGGCCCGTTACAGGGACATGGGATGCCGAGTGCATCATGAGAGTAGAGGAAGCGTTATGGAAAAAGAAAGCCAGACAATCACAGAAAGATGCCATTGAATTATGGCGTAAAGAATCACATAGACGGACAGAGAAGGCGCTCAGAAAGGTAGAGAAAAGCAGAGAGGATTCCGAAAAAGCCAAAGAAAAAGAACTACTAGAAGAAGGACAGAGAGTCAGAATAGAACAACACGAAAGACAGAGTAATGCCATTATGACAGGATTGTATCCAGTCCTGGCCGAGGGCCTGCCCAAGGCGACCCCGGAAACACAGAAAGATCTGCCCCCTCCATTGGTTCCGACTAAATTACGTCACAAGACCGCAGCAGATATTTTCCTTTCTTCCTATTTAGACGACGTAGCTCCCGCATATACCAATGTACACGTACCACCTGTACCTGTACCCCCTGTTGATCATCTGCCCCCAGGTCCGCAACAGCAGACCCCTCCCGCACCACTTCCCGCACCTGTTGCCACTTTCCCTATTGTTCCCCCTGGTATTCATCCGCTTAATCCCTTTGGGGCTGGCGCTGCTCAGGTTCCACCTCCGTTACAAATACCGACCCTACAGCCAGGTTATGCTCAAGCCTCCGCCTCAGGAGGTGCTACAGGAGGTTATCGCACCCCGCCACAGTTACAACGTATGACAATGAGAGAATTAGCAATGCAGCGTACGCCTAAAGCAGCCCCAGCCGAAAAGCTTAAAGAACAGCTTACAGATTGCAGATATGATACAGTGCCTGGCAAAACAGGACCCATGTTGTTAGCATCCCTACGCTTAAGACGTGTTACAGATTACTTGGTGTTATTACCAGAAATGCCAGACCATCTAGACAATATATATCATTTTATTAGAACAGGAGAAAGACCCGAGTGTGTTGGTGAAGCCATGTCACGTCAGAAAGTCGAGACGCAAGGTTTAATAATGCGATTTTTGGTTAATTGTCTGATAAGGGAACAAGATCAGCCTAGCTTTCCACAAGAAGAGATGGGGCGATTGTCAAGATGGAGTCAGAATATTGCCGAGGGTAAACATGATAGAGAGAGAAGTATTCATGCTATGGTTAGAAAGATCCGTAAAGAAATAATAGTAATACATGCCCGTCGAGAATCTGAAAGGCATTCTGGGTCAGACGATAAAGAGACCTCAGATGAGGAAGAACCAGAGAATACAGCAGAAACCTTGCAACAGGCGGGGGGAGACATGATGGCATATGTAGGTAGAGAGAAACTACATAGACAGTACCCTCTTGATAGGCCCTTCGACAGACCCATTCGTTTAGAAAACAAGAAACGTTACCTTTGTCCGATACCAGAGCGATGTTCCCTTGAACATATATTCCAGATTACTGATAAAGTACTAAAAGAAAGAGTAGGTTATCATGAACTCAATACCTTACGTGACCAGGAACTAGCCCGGTCCGCGGTACAATGGCAGATGACAGCATATACATAAACGATTCAGTAGTGCAAACATTTTTAAGTCTTACTCCCGAAGAACAGCGACTAGCTGGTATATACATGACCCAACACCTCATTATACAGTATGAAAACCAAGCATCTGGCCCAGGTCCATTATATAATTTATTGCAGGACTTATTCATGAGAAGATGGAGAGGTCTAGGTACTGATTTAATTGAAATGATTCTAGAACAACGTCACAAGTATAGAACCTTCTTAACTCCACATCTTGTTTCCGTTCCACCCCCAGTCAGGCAACCATATCACCTAGACAAACAGAATCCTTTACGAGAAGTACATCCAGTCAGGAAAGCCGACGATACCCTTGAACGCGTGTTTGTATACACGCCTATAACTAAAATGGAATTATTAGAAATGAAGAAAATAGTGCCCAGTTATGATAAAGACCCTGCAGGTTTCCACCGTGAAATGAAAGACATGTTACTAATGGGAGATCACACCTATCCAGACATTATGAAGATACTGAAAGTGTTACTGCCTGCCGGTATTTACGAGAAACTCAAGGAAAAAGAATGGGAGGTGGGAGACAAAAAGATTAATTGGGCTGAATTAGAAACCGAAGAAACTGGTCGAACCCCAGGTTTAGGTCTTGGGGCGAAAAGTAGAGCATTACCAGGATTGTTAGTACAGGTTTTGCCAAGATTGGCAACTAAAAAGGAGGATTGGGATGCAATTTCAGCCTGCAAACAGAAACACGACGAAGACACTAGTGATTTTTATTCCCAATTCGAGAAATGTTTTATTATTAATAGTGGCCTGAAAACAAGTAGCGAGTCATACCCACACCTTTTTGTGTCAAAATTAGTCGAGAACTCCCTGCCCCAGGTTAAGAACCGTGTACTGAAAGTCGAGAGCACATGGCAAGCTAATACGCCTTCCCAAATGTTACAAATGTTACAGTACCACCAGAACAGAATCAGAGAAGAACATGATCACGAACAGAGACGTATGAAAGACACGAAAATGAAAGTACTAGTTGCTCAGTCAGTTCCAGCTGATGGTCAAAAAAGGGGTACGACACTATCCAATAATTCAAATTCAGCGTCTCCTGTTAAAGGGATATGCAACTATTGTAAACAGCCAGGCCGCTATGTAAACGATTGTGCAGTTATGAAACACAACATAGCCACAGGTAAAACTAAAGAGAGACCGCGTCCTCCTAGACAGGACCAGGTCCAACAACACGTTCCACAGAATGTTCAGCCTATACAGGTTCCACAACAGACCGTAGCGGTACCGCAGCCACAACCCATTGCCGCAACACAACATGTTACACAGCAGATGTACCAGTATGCACAATCTGACTATCCCGATTATCAGCAATACACATGAAACAGCCTAGAGAGGGAGGTTGGCTTGCCCCTTATTGAGGTTCCTGTAGATCAAGAAGGCCCTTATGTACACAGTCAGGTATTAGGGAAGGATAGAAAACTTTTGATTGACACAGGGGCAAGCAGAACGACCATCAGTCATGACGAGGTTCCAGGGGCACCCCTCTCAGGCTCACAGAATGTTTCCCTTGGATTTTCAGGAAAGCCTATAGTCAATGAAGTATCGAAACCTGTTCCCCTAGCAGTTGGTCCATTATCCCGTACTACAGACTTATTGCTCACGAAATCATGTCCAGAAAACTTGCTTGGTATAAAGACCCTGAAAGCTCTAGGAGCTGTAATTTGTTGTTCTCCAGAAGGAGTAAGATTGTTTCTTCGTGATTTCAAAGGCCATTATGTATTGAGAGATTTTGACCCCAGGTTACAGAATGTTCCTGCACATTTATGGGCACAAGGCCCCACTGATGTAGGTTGTATGCACATCACTGCATATTGTGTTACACTCAAGCCAGGAGTAGTACTACCACGTATTCGACAATACAAGTTACCAGCAGATGCTGTAGTGGCTTTACTGAAAATCATTGACAAACTCATTGCACAAGGAGTGGTTGTAGAAACCGACTCAAATGTTTGTAATTCCCCTATCATTCCAATTCTTAAACGTACAGATCCAAATGCACCTCCTGTTTATCGATTAGTCATCGATTTACGAGAATTGAATAAATGTATTATACCACAGTATCCTGTGGTCCCAGACATTTCATCCCTATTGACAGCTCTTGATTCTGAGGCGACGTTCTTTACTGTAATTGACCTCAAGAACGCCTTCTTGAGTGTCCCCATTGATCCAGAAAGCCAATATCTTTTCGGATTCTGTTTAAATGGCCAAAGCTTCAAATTTGCACGCGCACCTCAAGGATTTACAGAAAGCCCCAGCATCTACAGCCAAGCATTAAAAAGACAACTTGACAGTATTCACATGCCTGCCAACACTGCCCTACTCCAATACGTCGATGATCTATTGATCACCGCCCGTAGTGAACCAGAATGTGAACAAGCATCACTGACAGTTTTGCATTTCCTGGCGGACAAGGGACACAAGGTGTCTCCTTCGAAGCTACAATTCTGTGCCCAGCAAGTGGTGTACCTTGGGCACTTGCTGTCCAAGTGGGGTAGGCAGCTTACACCTGAACGAATTCAGTTAATTGCACATCTTCCGCAACCCAAGACGCAGAAAGAAGTACGAGCCTTTATTGGACTCACTTCCTATTGCAGACAATGGATTCCACAATATGAATTTCTAGCCAAACCACTCATACAGTTGACAACACAGGAGGCAGCGTCTTCGACTGTCCTCCCTTGGACTCAGGAACATACACAAGCTTTTGATGAATTGAAGAAAGCTTTATGTCAAGCACCAGTTTTAGCGACACCATGTTACAGCAAACCTTTTACACTTTTTGTCACAGAACGCGATGGCACAGCGTTGTCGGTTCTCACTCAGGTACAAGCAGACAAACACAAACCGTGTGCTTATTTTTCGAGTACATTGGATCCAGTAGCACAGGCCCTGCCTGCGTGCTTAAAGTCAGTTGCAGCGACAGCTCTAGCAATCCGACAAAGTGATTCCATTGTATTAGGGCATCAATTGACAGTACAAGTTCCACATTCTGTAGAGGTTCTCCTAAACAGAACCCAGACTCAACACTTGACTGTAGCATGACTGACAGGTTATGAATTGACATTATTCCAGCCACATATAGAAATCAGACGTTGTAATACACTGAATCCTGCTACACTTTTACCATCGAGCACAACAGACCCTACTCCACATGATTGCGTGGATGTAGTTGACACAGTTACGAAACCCAGACAAGACTTGACAGATGTCGCATTATCCGATCCAGACCTGACACTTTATGTGGATGGTTCATGTTTAAGAACAAGTACAGGAGAGTTAGTGGCCGCATATGCAGTGACCACTGAAACTGAAGTCATAGAAACACATCGCATTGACACCCTGTCAGCCCAAGCAGCAGAGCTCATCGCTCTGACCCAAGCCTGTATACGAGCCAAGGACTTGAAAGTAAATATATACACAGATTCACGTTATGCATTTGGAGTCGTTCACGACTTCGGTGTCCTCTGGCAAGAAAGAGGTTTCTTGACCTCTCACGGAGCCAAGATACAGCATGGCCCCCCTCATTCAAGCTCTGTTAGAAGCAATACATTTTCCTACAGCTATAGCTATCATGAAGTGCAAGGCACATACGAAAGTCACTGACAGGATTTCTCAGGGCAACGATTTTGCAGATCGAATAGCGAAACATACAGCACTGACTCATACTCAAACAACGGACATGACAAAGACTGATGTAACCTCACTGACACATTGTATGACAGTTAGGGACCCCACACAAAATGTCATCGACATACAGACACATGCCACTCCAGATGAAATAAAGAAATGGGCTGAACAAGGAGGGGTCCAGACAGATTAAGGATGGATGACGAAGGGAAAGACCACATGGTTTCTCCCTGACTCTATGGTTCAGGTTATCATAAACACAGCACATAGTCCAGCCCATTTAGGAGAAAAAGCCATGTTAGACAGTTTACAGAACATCTGGTTCAACAAGCATTTACGTGCAGCAGCCAAACAGAAAGTGCGTACCTGCATGATCTGTTGTCAGTTCAACCCAGGAAAAGGTGTTCCCGTAGAGCAAGGTGGATTTCATCCTCCCGACTATCCTTTTGAAGTCCTCCAGATGGATTATATTCAGATGGAAAGATGCCGAGGATTCAAGTATGTCCTTGTAGTTGTCTGTGCCCTATCCCGATGGACAGAAGCATATCCCGTCCCAGATTACACTGCCCCGACCACTGCCAAGCAGTTGGTTCGTGAGTTTTCCCCTCGATACGGTCTGCCCCATGTCCTGTATTCAGATAACGGTCAGCCATTCTCGTCTGAACTTATGAAGCAGGTCTCGCTTCTATTGGGGTACCAGTGGAAGTTTCACTGTGTCCGGCATCCTGAGGCAGCAGGTCTCGTGGAGCGGCACAATCAGACTCTGAAAACTCGCCTTGCAAAAGTGTGTAAAGAGAAGGGAGTAGATTGGATAGTAGCTTTGCCAGTTGCTCTTTTTTATATGAGAATGGTAGCCCACTCTAGGACAGGGCTATCCCCGTATGAGGTGGTCTTCGGTAGACCTCCTAATATGTGGGGGACGCCTCTGCCTCGAAAAATTACCGATGTTGATAGTACTATGTTGACAGATTACCTTGCTTCCTTGATGTCTGCACTACAATCATGTCGTTCACAGGTCGCAGCAGCCTTCCCAGACAACACCGAGGTGAAGCCACATGAACTGGTCCCGGGCGATGTTGTGGTCGTTCGGAATTTTGACAGATCGAGCCCTTTGGAGCCCCGCTGGAAGGAGCCAAAGATCGTTTTGTTAACAACCAGGACTGCCGTAAAACTGGAGGGGCGCAAGGGTTGGGTGCACTCCAGTCACGTTAAGAGATTCTTTGGACTTCCGCCAAAATCTGAATCGCAGAACTCCCACGTACCAGTGACTGATACCAAACTCCCCCTTCTAGAGAAAACTCCCCAAGAGGAGTACAGACAGAAATTGAGGTCTAGTAAGTCAGACAGTTTAATTGTTTAAGTCCCCCTCGGGTGAAGCGGTTAGGCAGTTTCTGACAATGTACAAGTTAGACCCAAATAGAGAGAGAGATAGACAGGAGACCAAGAAACGAAATTATTGTAAAAGTCTCCGGAGCAGATGCGTCTGCACATTACTTATTATGTTTTTTCTGAGTCTTACGATTATTATAAGTTGGATGTTATACATGTATTTTCCTCTTGCACATTCTTTTCCTAATGACACTGTCGAGCACACGTTTAGTGCTCTTCCTCCACACGAATTGTCTTATCGACTTGCGCTGCGCAACAATACATTTATTCGTATGGTATACCATTCTCACCAGACCAACAATGCTACTAATTGTTGGATATGTGGCCGACTCCCTCCCTATCAGAACTACAAGGGAGCTCTGCCCCTCTTTCCTTATCCGTTTACACATAATGGTTCCTGTGGTGCATGGTTTAGTTTTATATCCTCTATAAACACCGAGTCTAGAATTTCCCAAAGCAATTGGATATGGGGAAATCTGAACACAGTCATGAACAAGGCATGTTTCCCAGATAAGGAGGGTTTTCCGCAAATGACAGGGACAGATCTAGAAAATGAAGTGTATGGATTAGGCAATTTTACACTTAACCTCATGATTCTAAATGTTCAGTCAGAAACCAGTCCGGACTTGCCATCCATATTAGTTTTACCAGCGAAAGGTGTATTATGTGTCAGAAAGAATGGTTCAGTACATCTGGGTCACAGTGACTGTACTACTGTGGTCGAATTCAGTGATAAAGGCAAGTCTACATTTAAAGCTTCCCGACATTCCTATTTCATTTGTGGTCAGACAGCCTATGTACGTTTACCTCCAGACTGGGATGGTACCTGTTTCATTGCATTCTTATTGCCACCAGTATTCCTAGCCCCATCTGACTATCACAGGAATTCCCGCCTTAATACTGTCAGACACAAGAGAGACCTCCCAATAGTTGATCAGACTGAAACTACATGGGAACAATATACAGATTTCAATAAAGGATTCTTTCCTTATCTAGGCACTGTCTCCAATAGTAAACTGATACGCAAATTAACCAGAATACTTGAAGCCGTAGTGAATGAGACTACTTCTGCCTTGGGCAACTTAACAGAGGAACAGTCTGCTATGAGACTTGTCGGTCTTCAGAACCGCCTTGTCCTTGACGTCATCCTGGCCGATAGGGGCGGGGCTTGTAGAGTCATCGGATCCAGTTGCTGCGTGTTTATTCCAAATAACGCGCCATCAGTCTATAAGGCCACCACCAGACTTCATGAAATTGCCCATCTGATACACCAGAATCCAGGATCCTGGACTTGGTCCGGTTGGCTCTGGAGTGTAATCACAGCCTGGGGATGGAAGCTACTGTCATTCTTAGGAATCATATTGGCCATAGTATTCAGTTGTTGTCTATGTCTGCAATGTGGGCCAGCGATTTGCGGCTTGTGCGCCACAGCTTGTGTTCCCCATCCAAGTTCACGTTCCCATTCCAGAAGAAAGAAAGAAGAGCAAATGATGTTATATGAACAGATTGATGGCCTCATGAACATTGACATATCATGAAGGGTCCGTAGGGGACAAGGAGGGAATGAGGTAATTGAAATTTTTATGGTCAATTGTGTCCCCTAACGTGTACCCCAACGGCTCCATGTACAAGTTTCAAGTACATGTAATTTCCCTCCACGACCGAATCTGAAGACGCAAATACATTTGCGTCCACCGTTAACATGTCCTCTATCAGATCCACCATGAATGGATTGATAATTCAGTTCCTAAGTATGCCATGCCACCCACTTTATATGATGTACTTTCACGTTTTTCCTGGCTCTGCCGAGCTAGGCCCTGTTTTCTGTCTTCAAGCCATGTCTGCCTCTGCCTCTGAAAGCTGCAGCATGAAGATGCATCCCTGACCTCTGCCTTACTTCCTGCCAAGCGAGCGGTGCCCGGCTCGGCCTGGTCTGCCTGCCAAAAACAGTATTCTACCTTCAAGTTATCAGTGTAGCCAGCTCAGCTCTTCGAAAACACATTCCTGTCTAGTGATTTAGGTAAACATATCCCCGGCTGCAGAGCAAAGAGCACGTCTCCCTGTCTCCGTGCAAGTAATTTACAGTTCCCATTACCAGAGTAGGCCCATGGCCCCGCACGTAGACACGCAGACACCTATGCACGCATTAACATCCAGTATAGAATAGTCTCTGCCCAAGTGACCTTTTTCTCTAGATTAAACATCCTCCAAATACTAGATATCAGATATGTGATAGGGACAGGTCGATCTGACATGCCAGACTTCTGTCTCTTCTACTAGTGCTAAATGTCAGACCCTTAGCTTCCTCCAGATGCACGTCAATCACACGTCATAATAGCTGTGCGCGCATTCAGGCCACAGGTTTCAGCTGACTCTGCAAGAATTCTCTAAGCATCCACCCACTTGTGACACTTTTCTGTGACGTTTCCAGTGTACGCCTCTGTGCACACCCCTGTACACGCCTTTTTGCTACGCACATGTATTCTTATCATATACATTTCACTTGTCACGCCTACTGTATTCAATGCTATTGTGTCATTTTACTATATATGTCATGTACTGTGAATAAATCGTTGACATCTTCCCTGCCATCATTGCATACCCGAACCCTTGTATTGATGGAATAGATTTCCATGGCTCGAGTCATCATTTATGATTAAAGCCCTTATGACTCAGACACCACGGACTCTGCCTCTCATTTGATTGAGCTATCTTCTTTAATTTTCCGAAATTATCTGGCAAACTCGTATACGGTAAAATATTTACCACACCTCGCAAAATTAACAAGCAGCTAACTTGCAAGTCAGAGTATGTGGTTTATGTGCTGGAGTGCCCATGTGGCCTGCAATATATTGGCAGCACCAAATTGCAGGTCCACAAAAGGGTGCTCCAGCACATTAGGGCTATCAACACAAATGATGCCACATACCCTGTTGCGAGACATTTCAAGGAGTTTCATAATAACAACAGTGGGCTCCTTAGATATTATGCCATTGACTCTGTAGGTCCTCTTAGGAGAGGCGGTAATCGAGATGGGATCTTAAGGGCTCTTGAGACCAGATACATCTTGGAGATGGACAGTAAAAGTCCTAATGGTCTCAACTCCACAGAGGATTTTTACACATGCCTATAAGGTCACCTACATCTCAGGGTTTAACAACACCATCTCCCCACCTGGCTCTGATGCTGGCTAGCATATATGCTTACTGTCAAATTAACACTGGTCTTTGTTGTTGATTAAATATAACTATATAAGAAAAGAAATACTAGGTTATATAATCAGCCACAATATAATTACTTGTTATAGATCCACAGTAGTTGTGTTTAACTGTATATAATATGATAACATCAGCAAGAATTATTTTTAATCACACTTGTTTCAAACTGCACTAGTAACAACAGCATTTGTAAGGTAATAGCAGCAATGGAAACCGGACAATATGGGAGAATATGAGATACATATTAGATCGTGCCTCTTTCTATCCGATTAATCTACTACTAGAGAATAGCATTTAGCGATCATAGGTAGTAGTACACAAGATTTCGATTGTATATAGTTGTATATATATGAAATGCTGTGTATATATTTAAAAAAAAAGTTTGAGGATTTTCTGGTTGTGCATTACGGACTATAGGATATATTGCATTCAAGAAGTTATCACAAAAACCCATTCAACCGACTATATCGCGGTTGTAGAATTGCACATGTTGTAAATATATGAATGTTTTGATAGGTATTTAGGAATACCCAGAATTTCCTCACTTATCAATTTTTTGAGAATTATCGGATACTTGTGTATTTAAACATGTATTAATGGGCACTTTCATAAAACAACCTGTCTTCCCCTTTTGCAATTGCAAGTTGCTGCGTAATAATTATGTTGGACACTCCCACTAATTATTTTGTAACCAATCAAATGGTACTGTTGTTAATGCACGAGCACTTTAAATTCACGCAACTCTCTCGGTGCGTCATGTGACCAAGGCCTCTGCGAAGGCCGAAACGTTATGCTGGCGTGGTGTACTGGGAAATAAAAAACTCACCTGCACTCTGGGTCTTCCGTGTTCTTTCTGGTCGATGGCTGAGGATTGAAAGTCCGTCGCTGCAAGGGTACAAGTGCGGAAATATATATATATATATATATATATATATATATATATATATATATATATATATATATATATATATATATATATATATATATATATATATATATATATATATGATTCAAGTTCCTGCTCCGTTCTCACTCGAGGAAAAGCATTCCGTGAACAAAGAAAGCCACAGGTACAGACCACTCCACAGCGCTATAGTTGCAAATCAAAGGTAGTTTATTCTCTCGTTGTCGCCAGCATGACGCGTTTCGGCTACGTCACGGTAGCCTTGATCACATGCCAGACAGAACCAATAACAGTGATTAAATAGGGTGCACAATTAACACGAAGGGGGCGTATACATCCATAGACACTGAAAACATATAAGGTTTACAAAATATCCTGTTAAAAAACAGATCCAGTGTTGACAATTGTAAAAAACATAAACCTAGTCATAAATGTTATATTGCATATTATAAACAACCTATCTGCTTAAAATAAGCTTGGTGGTTAAATGTTTATAAAGTCATAAAAGGGCAAACATTATTTACAACATAAATTTCATGCTCATGTCGGTACCCTAATCAAAATTGAGGGTCTACAGGATAAAATGAATTCTAAGGTGTTTTGGATGCATTATTATAGTATCTACTGCCCTTAGGTGTTACTAAAGTGCAAGTGCTAAAAATCCATGATCAATGTGCGCAAACATGCGTGCAAAGTGCAAAGTGCAAAGTGCAATGTCAGCCATGACAAAGAGACAGATCCCTGCCTCAAATATAACTCATTGGTTGATAAATCAAACAAAAAGAGGGGGGGGAGGACAAGAGCGATCATAAAACACGTTAAGCCTATTATGAGGTTTACATGTAATGATAAACTAAATGAATCAGTCAACTACCTATACCCCATTTTAAAAAGTAGGATTTGCTAGACTCATGGAATGATGACTGTAAATCAGAAACAAACTGAGGGAAACAAAGACTTATGGCATAGTGCCCATTTCATCCCAACAATTAGATTCTGACACATTGTGTATTTTTCAATGCTGCTCAAAACATCAATATCTTCATAACGAATGATTTATAAACATTATGTGGAATGGCAATTATATCCCCATAACCAAACTTCAAAACGAGGTGAAATGTAGCATAACATAATGACATTTTTTTTTCCCTTTTGTGAATTGCGATGCAATACACATATCCATTACTATAGAGAGAGGGTTCTGTCAAACATTCTCATAAAAAACCCAACATATAAATGAGATAGGATGAAAAAGGCTTAAGGGTGTTGAGGGGGTTCCAACCTGCAACCATAATCGAAGACTGCCACTCTTCTTATTTACAACAAATTTTCAGAAAGGAATTTACAGAAAACAGTGAAGGTCCTCCCCTGTATTCAACCCATTGGGAATTCTAGTGTCTAAGAGCAGAATGTACTTGCTTTCCAGCTGCCTTAGTAATTTCTCTCTATTTCCACCTCTGATGTTTTTAGGAATTGCGTCAATAATGAAGTATTTTAAATCATTCACATTTTTCTGATGGACTAAACCAAAATGGCGTGCAACCGGATAATTTTCATCAGAATTGACAATTGCCCTGAGGTGTTGTAGGATACGGTTAAAGGCCTGTAGTTTGGTGCTTCCAACATACTTGAGGCCACAAGTACATTGGAGCACATAGACTACGAAATCAGTGCGGCATGTAAAATGCCCTTTGATTAGAATGGGTGACGGGTCAAATGCAGAACAATACTCCTTGGTGGTAACACCAAATTTGCATGCTCTGCATGAGATGCATTTATAAAACCCCGATTTGTCAGATAACCAAATTTTCTTGATGTTTACCTCTGGACTTGATCTAACCAGGGCATCCCTCATAGAAGGAGCCCTTCTAAAGGTTATGATTGGTTCCTCTGGTACCAAAGGTGCCACACTGATATCTGTTTTCAACAAAGGCCAATGCTTTTTTAATATCCCCCTCACTTTCCTTTCCTCACTGTTGAAAGTCGTGATCAAACTGATTCTATCAGGGATTTCTGTTGTTGGCTCTTGTCTAATTCTGATGGCTCTAGTGGAATTAAGGTATATATATATATTTAGATAGATATAGATATAAATATATATATATATATTACCTGCTTAGAATTCCCGTAGTGTCCCGAGTGGTCTTCTTGAAAAGGGAGAGAGTGAGTGCATTTAAAGCGCGGTTTCCAGTTACGCGCACGAGGGGCCCTCTCATTAAGTGGCCGAGTTGAAAATTGGAAGTGATGCAGTGTTTCCGAGGAGTCGGGTGAATTCAGCGGCCCGCCACAGAGACCTCCGAGGCCTTGTTAGCAGCTGGGGACATCGCACACAGAGGGTGTGGAGTGATGCTAACACCTGGCCTGTGCATTCAGTTGCGGAGGTGTGGAAGAGAGTTTCTGGACCTAAAAGCGGACACAAATTTTTGTTTTAATTGCGAAGCCTCACTGCCTGAAGATGATTGCCTGCACGCGGTATTCTGGGACTGGTAGTCCCCAAAACTGAAGCGAGCAACAGCCAATCAGCTCCAGGTGAGAACAACCACCATTTGGAGGAGGAGCTCATAAAGAATTCCTGTGTGGGTGCTATCGTGTAAGGACTATGGCGTTTGTGGAAGGCACACTCCGAAACCGGTCATGCCACAAGCCCTGAATAAATTACCTGCTTTGAATTCCTGCAGTGTCCCGAGTGGTATTCTTGAAAAGGGAGAGATCGAGTGCATTTTAAGCGCGGTTTCCAGTTACGCGCACGAGGGGCCCTCTCATTAAGTGGCCGAGTTGAAAATTGGAAGTGATGCAGTGTTTCCGAGGAGTCGGGTGAATTCAGCGGCCCGCCACAGAGACCTCCGAGGCCTTGTTAGCAGCTGGGGACATCGCGCACAGAGGGTGTGGAGTGATGCTAACACCTGGCCTGTGCATTCAGTTGCGATACCACGGAGGTGTGGAAGAGTGTTTCGGGGCCTAAAAGTGGACACAAACTTTTGTTTTAATTGCAAAGCCTCACTGCCTGAAGATGATTGCCGGCACGCGGTAGTCCCCAAAACTGAAGCGAGCAACAGCCAATCAGCTCCAGGTGAGACCAACCACCATTTGGAGGAGGGGCTCATAAAGAATTCCTGTGTGGATGCTATCGTCGTTTAAGGACTATGGCGTTTGAGGAAGGCACACGCCGAAACCGGTCATGCCACAAGCCCTTAATAAATTACCTGCTTTGAATTCCCGTAGTCTCCCGAGTGGTCTTCTTGAAAAGAGAGAGAGTGTATATATATATATATATATATATATATATATATATATATATATACACACATTACCTACTGGCGGTCGCCAGTAGGTATATATAGTTAGGACCTAGTTACCATAGGAAATTCCGAACATTCTATTGGGAATAACTTTGGCACCGATTGAGGGATCTGCCTGTAATTTTCTTTAAACTTGCCTCACTGTGCTCCGCTCCTTCCCTGAAAGTTTCGGGGGTGTTCGTCAAGCGGGGGCCGAGAAAAATGGGGGTCCCAAAACGTGTTTTCCCCATGTTAATTTCCATGGGGACATTCTGACAAGGCTACAGCTCGAACGGCTGAACGGAATTACACCAGATTTGGCAAAATGGTAGGGACTGATATGCAGCAGTGCCTTTTGTATGTTTGGTGTAAATCCGTCAAGTAGTTCTTGAGAAAATTGAATTTGAAATTTTTCAAATGGCATTTTCTATGGGACCTTTAGACACAGCTACAGCACGAACAGCTGAACGGAATTACACCAAACTTGGCAAAATGGTAGGGACAGGTATGCAGTAGTGCTTTTTCTATATTTGGTGAAAATCCCTCCAGTATTTGTTGAGAAAATTGATTTGAGCAAATTATATATCTATATGCGCCCAACATTCTATTGGGAATAACTTTGGCGCTGATTGGATTGAGGAATCTGTGTGTAATTTTCCAGAATTTTGGCCAGCTCCGCTATGCTCCTTCCCTGAAAGTTTCGGGGGGATTCGTCAAGCAGGGACCGAAAGAGGGGGTCCCAAAAAACGTGTTTTCCCCATGTTAATTCCCATAGGGACCTTTAGACACGGCTACAGCACGAACGGCTGAACGGAATTACACCAAACTTGGCAAAATGTTAGGGACAGGTATAAAGTAGTGCCTTTTCTATATTTCTTGAAAATCCCTCCAGTAGTTGTTGAGAAAATTGAATTTGAGCAAATTATATATCAATATGCGCTCACCGTACGCGCACCGTACGCATACGGTACGCGTACCGTACACGTACGTGCGCGTACCCTTACATGCGCAAGCGAGTTTCTAATTGGCTGGCAGTCGACTGTCAACATTCCAAACTGTCCAACCCAGGAAGTGTTGGCCGCCGTCTTCTTTTTCAGGAGATCTGAGACACAAGAGAGCCCAAAACAAGAGTGGAAAACACGAAAAGGGGGCAGGGTAGAGACCCCCAACCCTCTAGCCCTTCTCAGGGCGTCCCAAAGGACCCCCAAGGGCAAAAAAAAAAAAAAAATTGCGGGGTACGCGCACAGTACGCGTACGGTACTCTTACCGTGTGCACTTGGTGGTCCTTATGGGACCCCCTGAGAATGGCTAGGGGGTCCGGGGGTCTCAACCCTGCCACCTTTTCGCGTTTTCCACTCTTGTTTTGTGCTCTCTTGTGCCTCACTTCTCCTGAGAAACAAGATGGCTGCTCAGGTGGTCCCAGAAGGATAATAACATATATAAACGCTATCCGCTAATACAATTAGCATTTACAAAACCTTTGAAATTTATTGAAAAAAATATTGTATTGTATTGTATCGTTTATAGTTCTTGTATAGGGCAACTGCCACCTTACGGGTATCCTTGAGCTTTTTGAGAGAACCTAATCAGATGGAGCCGGCCGATGGCAGGGCTGAATAGTGGGTACTGAAATCTCAGATTTTGGCAAATAGCCAGGTCAACTCCTATTTTCTATCAAGCTTGAAATAAACCTTAATTTACCTCCAGACGTTTCCACCGTTAAATTATTTCTCCCTTTCCAGACATTCCATTGTTTGCCACAAAAAGAGCAGAGCGGGAGCAGACCCCACATTGATGCCCTGGCATTCTGACACCTTCCATCGTGGTATCAAGACACCATCCCCGACCGGAGACCTGGTCTACCATACAAACGTACCCCATACTAGGAGCTTGCACCAGCACGTCCTGGGACACCCCAGTGGTGACAGGTGAGCAGTGAAGCCTCGGTGTGCAAGACCTACAATCGAGCACAGTGCAGGGGAAGGGGTTGGGGTGCAGCACCCTGGGTGCACAGGTGCATGCAAGCAATTTTCCCATACCTAATAATGTAGGACTATATTATAAAGGAACGGCGATAAAATTATCACCACTTTAGCGGCAGGAAACTGCTGCTAAAGCGACAATAAGGGGTTGATAATATGCCCTTGTGAATTCCCATAGAAGCCTAGGTTCACACCAGAACCTGGGATTCTAAGGGAATTCACAAGGGCATATCATCTACTCCTTATTGCCGCTTTAGCAGCAGTTTCCTGCCGCTAAAGCAGCAATAATGTTATTGCCCTTCCTTGATAATATGGCCCATAATCTCTGATTTCATATATTTAATTTTAAGGACTTGCTGAACCACACTGTTTCTCACGGACCCCAGCGTCCTAGACAAACGGATGACGGAGGGTAAACACTAATGGCTGGGTGCAATATGCTCATGCTCTGTCTCCTCCTCCCTCTCTTTTTTTGACTCTTCCTCCCCTTCTCCCTTCCACTCACTCCCCCTCCCTTCCATTCTCACTATGGTCCTTTCATTCGTACTACCTTTCTTTACCTCTTCCACATAGCACACATTCTTATGTTTCATTTTTGTCTTGCAGGTTTCCTACGCTGCTTCCACTGGAGTCCAGCCTACGTTTTCTTTATTATACTGTTCTATTAAAGTAAAATTTCTATTTATTTATGCTTTATTAAAGGTTACTTTTTTTTCAAATAAATAACTGAGTGTATAGGTTTTCTTTTTCTGACAACACTAAGAGTTATACCAAACGTAAGCTCGCCTTAAATGCCTCTACAAGAGATATTAACTTCATTAAGGAGTATAAGAAAACCCTGAAGAAGAGGAAAGATACCATCAAATAGGAAGCACGGGATGCATTGTGTGAGGCATTCCAGAGCAAAGATTCAGCGGTCTTCTGGAAAGTAATAAATGCGACTCTTTTTACTGATAAAACAAAGGCCAGGGTATAAATAGCCATCTCTGACACTGAGTGGGTCAAACAATGTGAAGAATTGTATTGTGCCATGAGTGATCATGACCAAGTCCCTATTCAGGATGCTGTGAGGACAGAAACGGCACAGACTAGGATTAAATTGGAATTGGGTATCGCTCTGAATTAAATAAATGTGAGCATAAAAGAAAGCGCAGGAGGTAAAGCTCCAGGCCCTGACGGCGTTCCAGTTGATCTTTATAAGAGCAACATTGATCTTTGGGGCCAGCTGCTTACCCAACTCTTCAACACATCCTGCTCTAATGGCTTGCTACCCTCATGGTGTGAGTCAATAATTGTTCCAATATTCAAAAAGGGCGATAGAGCGAGCTGCTAATGCTATCGCCCTAATTCACCATTGGATTCTACCATCAAGATTTTTGGCCGAGTAATTTTAAACAATTTGCAATCCTGGGCTGATGAACATTCAATAATCAGTGAACTTCAATACGGCTTTAGGAAAGGCCTGGGCACCATTGACCAATGTCTTAATTTGCACATACTTTTAGAAAAATACGCTAAAGCCAAGGGCGGTCACATGTTTTTAACCTTTGTTGACTTAACGTCAGCTTTTGACTGCGTCACCCACTCTAAACTATGGGGCCGATTAGGATGGCGAACGGAAGGATGTCCGTCGGTCCTGAATGCACGGAAAATGCTTTTTTTCTGTCCGCCAAACTAGGATGGGAAGCACTGCCAAATTTCCGTACGCCGCAGAAGAACAAGCACCGCCGTGCAAACACACCCGACCCCGCGGCGGACGTAACCAATCCCAAGAGACCGCCATACGGAATGACGTCTCGACCGTCTTCGAGATTACGAATGCGGAAAAGACACAGTAAATCGCAGCGGAAAAACCACCAGCCTGAACACGGTGGAATCACCGCAGCGGAGAGGGAAATCATTGTACAGATACCCACCATAGGCAGCTCGCCGTCATGGACCCAGCTCTAAAACACATTTCCGATACTCTTCGTGCTCCACCACGAGCAAGTCATGGAAGGTTGCCGACGACGACGAGGTAGGCCAACACACCAATCACTGTCCGAAGGGGAGTACCTGCCTGGGCCATGACGTGGGGAGGGGGAGGTGCATGTTGTGTAAACAGCATTCACGATAGCACCAATATATCAACAATGACAATAGACAAGTAATGACACAGAGAAACCAATACACAGGAGTAACTAGCTTTATTAAAGAAAATATGGATATACTCCCACAGTAGCCAGGAGCACGGGCACTGGATAGGACAGTGCAGGTACATCTGAGGCAGCACAATAGAGGGGCTAAGTGCATCAACAGTCCTTGGCAGGTACATCAGAGGCAGTACATGAGAGGGGCTAAGTGCATCAACAGTCCATGGCACACAGCAGGGACATCAGTGCCAGCACAAATTAAAGGGATAAGTGCATCAACAGTCCATGGCAAAGAACAGTTACATCAGAGGCAGCACATGTGAGGGGCTAAATGCATCAACAGTCCATGGCATCGAACAGGTACATCAGAGGCAGCACATGAGGGGCTAAATGCATCAACAGTCCATGGCATCGAACAGGTACATCAGAGGCAGCACATGAGAGGGGCACAGAGCATCAACAGTCCATGGCAATGCACAGAGCAGGTACATCAGAGGCAGCACATGAGAGGGGCTAAGTGCTTCAACAGTCCATGGCACACAGCAGGGACATCAGTGCCAGCACATGAGAGGGGATATGTGCATCAACAGTCCATGGCAAAGAACAGGTACATTAGAGGCAGCACATGAGAGGGGCACAGAGCATCAACAGTCCATGGCATCGAACAGGTACATCAGAGGCAGCACATGAGAGGGGCACAGAGCATCAACAGTCCATGGCAATGCACAGAGCAGGTACATCAGAGGCAGCACGAGAGGGGCACAGAGCATCAACAGTCCATGGCAATGCACAGAGCAGGTACATCAGAGGCAGCACATGAGAGGGGCACAGAGCATCAACAGTCCATGGCAATGCACAGAGCAGGTACATCAGAGGCAGCACATGAGAGGGGCTACGTGCATCAACAGTCCATGGCACAGAGCAGGGACATCCGTGCCAGCACATGAGATGGGATAAGTGCATCAACAGTCCATGGCAAAGAACAGGTACATCAGAGGCAGCACATGAGAGGGGTTAAATGCATCAACAGTCCATGGCATCGAACAGGTACATCAGAGTCAGCACATGAGAGGGGCTAAATGCATCAACAGTCCATGGCATCGAACAGGTACATCAGAGGCAGCACATAAGAGGAGCACAGAGCATCAACAGTCCATGGCAATGCACAGAGCAGGTACATCAGAGGCAGCACATGAGAGGGGCTAAGTGCATCAACAGTCCATGGCACACAGCAGGGACATCAGTGCCAGCACATGAGAGGGGATATGTGCATCAACAGTCCATGGCAAAGAACAGGTACATTAGAGGCAGCACATGAGAGGGACTAAATGCATCAACAGTCCATGGCATCGAACAGGTACATCAGAGGCAGCACATGGGAGGGGCACAGAGCATCAACAGTCCATGGCATCGAACAGGTACATCAGAGGCAGCACATGAGAGGGGCACAGAGCATCAACAGTCCATGGCAATGCACAGAGCAGGTACATCAGAGGCAGCACATGAGAGGGGCACAGAGCATCAACAGTCCATGGCAATGCACAGAGCAGGTACATCAGAGGCAGCACATGAGAGGGGCTACGTGCATCAACAGTCCATGGCACAGATCAGGGACATCAGTGCCAGCACATGAGATGGGATAAGTGCATCAACAGTCCATGGCAAAGAACAGGTACATCAGAGGCAGCACATGAGAGGGGTTAAATGCATCAACAGTCCATGGCATCGAACAGGTACATCAGAAGCAGCACATGAGGGGCTAAATGCATCAACAGTCCATGGCATCGAACAGGTACATCAGAGGCAGCACATGAGAGGGGCACAGAGCATCAACAGTCCATGGCAATGCACAGAGCAGGTACATCAGAGGCAGCACATGAGAGGGGCTAAGTGCATCAATAGTCCATGGCACACAGCAGGGACATCAGTGCCAGCACATTAGAGGGGATAAGTGCATCAACAGTCAATGGCAAAGAACAGGTACATCAGAGGCAGTACATGAGAGGGGCTAAATGCATCAACAGTCCATGGCATCGAACAGGTACATCAGAGGCAGCACATGAGAGGGGCACAGAGCATCAACAGTCCATGGCAATGCACAGAGCAGGTACATCAGAGGCAGCACATGAGAGCGGCACAGCGCATGAACAGTCCATGGCAATGCACAGAGCAGGTACATCAGAGGCAGCACATGAGAGGGGCACAGAGCATCAACAGTCCATGGCAATGCACAGAGCAGGTACATCAGAGGCAGCACATGAGAGGGATTAAGTGCATCAACTGTCCATGGCACACAGCAGAGACATCAGAGGCAGCACATGAGAGGGGCACAGAGCATCAACAGTCCATGGCAATGCACAGAGCAGGTACATCAGAGGCAGCATATGAGGGGCACAGAGCATCATCAGTCCATGGGAATGCACAGAGCAGGTACATCAAAGGCAGCACATGAGAGGGGCACAGAGCATCAACAGTCCATGGCAATGCACAGAGGAGGTACATCAGAGGCAGAACAAAGACGCGTGTCCTGCACAACGTCCCATGGACAAGAATAATGCAAGTGTGGTCACAATGTACATTCCAGACACCAACTACAATCACATATCAGTGAAGTGAACTGCACCTCACAGCACAGAATCAGGTGGAATGTGTGACCTAGGAGCTCCGGACACAGTGGCAGGATCTGATACAGGATTGGGAGAGATAGCCACAGTACTACTGAATGAAACATGAGCCATAGACTTTGACACACCACCAGCACCAGTAACAGGAGTGTGAGACACAGCCACAGCTGTAGTGACTGACACATGAGCCATAGACCCAGACACACTGGCAGCACCAGATACAGGAGTGTGAGACACAGCCACAGCTTTAGTGACTGACACATAAGCCATAGGCCCAGACACACTGCCAGCACCAGATGCAGGAGTGTGAGACACAGCCACAGATCTCCTGACTGACACATGAGCCATAGACCCATACACACTGCCAGCACCAGATACAGGAGTGTGAGACACAGCCACAGATCTACTGACTGACACATGAGCCATAGACCCAGACACACTGCCAACACCAGATAAATGAGTGTGAGATACAGCCACAGATCTACTGACTGACACATGAGCCATAGACCCAGACACACTGCCAGCACCAGATACAGGAGTGTGAGACACAGCCACAGATCTACTGACTGACACATGAGCCATAGACCCAGACACACTGCCAGGACATGTCCCTATACAGTGTCCAACAAATAACATTCCAGCATCTGATACAGAGTGGCGGACACACACAGTGCCAGTACCTGAGACAGGAAAGGGCAGAACTGGCACAGTGCTACTACATGAGGCATGACAGCGAACAACAGACACAGTGCCACTATCTGACACATGAGAGTGAACTGCAGCTGACCCACTAGGACCACTGAAATGGTGAGCCACAGGGCTGTATGGTCCAGGAGGCAGGGTGGCTCTGGGAGCCGGGGACAGCTGTACTGGAGCGACATTGGGGTTGGCAGGTGTCACTGGTGTGTGTCTCCATTTCTTTGGGATATGGAAGGGCACCCTGGACCTGACTGGACTGGTAAGTGATAAGTGGTGTGGCCTCATCAGAAACATCACCCAACAAAGGTGGATCATGTGCTGGTGTGGGTCTGCTCTCTGGGGACGTGCTGGATCCTGCATGACGTTTGCTGTGGCCCTGCCTTCTACCCTCTGCATCATTTGTTATGGGGATGCAACAACAGTGTACTCCTTCCTCTGCTTCTGCGGGGTGTGGATGGGAGTAGAGGTATGAGGGGACTCCACCGCTGACACATGTGTTTTACGTTCCTTCTCCAACATCAGCCTCAGGGCATGCAGGGGTGATGTATGTCTGTCCTTGATGGAGCTTGTGTCCATGGGAGAACCCTTGGCCCTGGGAGGTGCCTTCGCCATAGAAGTTGTCCTGTCTTTGGAATGTGCCAGATCGGTGTGCGGTGCCCTGTCCCTGGGAGTATGCTTGTCCTTTGTAGTGTCCTTCTCTTTGGGAGGTGCCCTGTCCTTTGCAGTGTCCTTCTCCTTGGAAGGTGCCCTGTCCTTTGTAGTGTCATTCTCCTTGGGTGGTGCCCTGCCCTTTGTAGTGTCCTTCTCCTTGGGAGGTGCCCTGTCCTTTGTAGTGTCCTTCTCCTTGGGAAGTGCCCTGCCCTTTGTAGTGTCCTTCTCTTTGGGAGGTGCCCTGTCCTTTGTAGTGCCCTTCTCCTTGGGAGTGTCCCTGGGCTTGTGAGGTAACCTTGCCTTGGGATTACTACTTGAGGGGGATGGCTGTGTGCCATGTGAATCCCTGTCCCCCAACAACCCTTGAGGTCCCCCTGTGTCAACTCCAGGGTGGCTGATGTTGTGTCCTGTGAAAGACTTTACAGTCCAAGGGGATGGTGTCTGTGGCCTCCATGCTCTGTCTTGCTACCTGTCCCTGCTCCTAGTGCTATACCCAGGAAACGAGGACTGGTCAGAAAAGTCACTCTCCCCTGAGACAACAAGTGGTGTGGAAGGGGGAACCGAAGTAGATCTGTGGCCATGCGACTGTTGAATGGCTGCAGACACTGTGTTGGATAATGACTCTACTGTCCTGTAGAGACCAGCAACATCGCCATGCATCCCCTCCATGAATGCTACCACCTGCCCCAACTTCCTATTGTGGTCTAAGAATGCATTTGTCATGGTTGTTTGCCCTACACACAGCTGTCGCAGCAGATCAACCACCTCTGCACAAAGGGCAGTTTGTGTCACAGGTGCAGGGGCAGCGGTGCCTGCACCAAAGGCCACTTTGCTCCCCCTACTTTTGCGAGCACGAGCAGTACTTGTTGCAGTTGGTGGCAGTGTGTGCCCAGTGTGCTGTGTACCCACTGAAGGTGTAGATTGCCCACTCCCTGTGTCTACCAACAGTGCTGACTCACCAACACTGTCTGAAGATGAGGATGATCGTGACCCCACATTCGAGTCCTCAGGGACAGTCCTGTCCCCCTCTCCGGGACTGCTCTCCTCTGCCTCAGTCTGCGTCTGTGTGGTCTCAGATTCCGATGCATTCCCACCACTGACCTCCATCGTGTGTGGCTTAGTGCGCTCGTCCAAAACTGAAAGAAACACAGCAGAGAGGTATACATAAGTGACTATCTCACGTACAGCACAAAGCAATCAGAACTTCCTTGACTGGTGAACAACATGTAGCAACCATCCTGAACACTTGCCACCCCAAGCAGACATTAGCATGTCAAAGTACCCAGGGTGCTTCTTAAACATGGACCCCTAAAACCTTGAACTGTGCATGCAGACCACCACACATATGATGCCATGGGTCCATAGACCTCAACGGTATGTCCTGTGACCCTGCACTACATTGCAACTGGCCTGTCCACCTGTCTGACATGGATGCTAACGGTCACTCGGCAAATGGCACCAACATGCAAGTGCAACACCACATACACACCCTGGATATCACTACTGTGTGTGAGCGGAATAACATGCATGCTCACACAAGTCACAAACGCTATCACTGTGCTTACCACTAGTTTGCTGATGCTGCTCCTCTCCCAACCGGGCGGACAGGTCAGGATGCGTCACTGCAATGATATGGAGCATCAGAGGGGTCATGGTGTGCCATGTAAGCCAGGATGTACGTGGAATCTGCCCCAGTGTCATTGATGAAGCGGACTTTCAGAATAAGTTTAGAATTAAAGCACGCTGAATTAAAACTCCCAACATTTTAATCCACTAATGAGTGTTGCATGTTTTTGTATACTGATTCAACCTAGAATAATGTGCATCTACACGAACACGCGGGTTTAATTGTATGTGCTCTTGTCATGTTTGTCATTCTGTTTTAAATAATACATTTACTTTGTCTTTCGTCTTGTCAAACATTAATTGCGGCTGTTTTAAATAATAGCATGTGCTTTCTTTTAAATGTGCTTTTGTTTATGTCGTGTGTTTTCATGTAATTGTGCTATGTTTGTCTTTTGTTTGCAAAGCTAGGTAACATAGACTAATGGATTAATATTAGCAAAGGGGGTGGGTAACAGAATCATTATCATTTCCTGAATTAAGTATTGTCTTGTGTTTCCTTGCACACTAGAGTCATGCTAAAAGAGGCCTGTGGCCTATTTCTAAAATGGATGTCCGAAGTCCTGTCAAAGTTGGGCCTTGCATAGCAGCGTTTCAAAAGGAAAATATTTTCTGCATTAATTCTTTGAAAGTCGCTCGTAAAAGCAAGGCTGTGTGGAAGTAATGAATGTTCTTTTGACAAAGCTTTCATGGTCATGGACAGGATGTGCAGTGGCGGAAAAGCTTGGACGGAGGAAGCATTGGATAACTTTACCTAATGTTGCGAGTCACGGAAGAGCCTGTGACACTCTTAGTCTATGAACAATGCCGCTCTTGGAGAAACTTGGTTTCTGCTATGCGAAAGGCAAATGACTTCATCGGATGACATTTCTTGTCCAATAAAGCTTCGTGTTGCTCGAATACTTGTATTCTTTTAGTTAGTCTTAGATAGGAAAAAGGTATAAAAATTGCCTCCTTCGAAAGAGCACTGCTGGCTCGTTCCTGTGCTCCAGAGATGCTGTCGGACGTTCGTTTCACGTAAGATCCATTTGAAACTTTACATTTTCCCTTTAGGTTTTTCTTTAGTTAAAGTTAGGGAAATAGGGTTTAGGGAATTTTCCTAAATGTTTGAGCACTTCTCATGCTGATTTTGATTTGAGCTGACAGTCAAATGTGCCTTTCTAATAAATAATTTTGCTTAATAAAATTGCTAATAAAAGAATTTATGCTTCAAAATGCATTTTGCTCTATAATAAAGTTAATAAAATAGATTTTGAAATGACAAGCTGGTCTTGTTTGTTTCCTTGAGTTACCATTAGTTAATCCATTGCCTATGATACTGACTTAATTAAATGTATTATAAAGTGTTTCTGATTAATTAGGTCATAAGATTCGGTGGTCAGTTCATATATCAGTCATTTATGGGCCTAGTGTTGGATTTATAAATTATGGTGAGTATCGTGGTGTAGAGTTGTTTATATGAGACTGAATTTCCTTTGGCCCGCTGGATCAAATCTTTGGTAGCAGAGTTCGGTTACTATGGTAACTGACATGTTACATGGTAATTACATAGGATACATGTTTAACACATGTTAAGTTTTGCTAGTTGTTATTTGTTGTCGAAAGGTTTTTCCAGCAGTGACAAAAAGCCTATGTGCCGGCAGAGTAGTGCCACAGGTGAAGTTACACAGTTTATTTGTTCCGTTTCAAATTAGTGGTACTGAAACATCACTAAGTGTTGTGGACATACAACACAAGTTTAGGGATTTTAGGTATGTTAGGTTGCATGAATAGTGAGGTTTACCTATGAAATCTAAGCTCTGAGTATAGGGACTAGGAGCCTGTTTTAAAACTCGTTGCGAAAAAAGTAGTAGGGTTTTTCCGAACTTGTGTGAAGGGTGAGGTAGCGTTGTCTATTCTTACTGGTGTTTCTGGATTTCTATTGGTTGGTTAAAGTCCTGCCGAAGATTTCATGTATGCATGAGTTTGGTTTTCCGTATGAAAGTTGTAAAACTGTTTTTGTGAAAATAGCGTCGTCTATTTTACGAGAGTGGATTCTTGAATGTCTGGTAAAACTATCACTTTATTAGCGAAACGGACAAATTGTTTGTTTTTCTGTAGTTATTAATTGAAATCCATTGAAAAGGATTGTTTTAAAATGGCGCTGTGAAAACATTTCGTAAAGGAGGGGTGAGTTTATGGAGTGACACTGACACGCGCAGCTTTGCTGCAGTGGCAGTATACGTCACAGGGTTCGCGCTGCGATTGGTCGACATACGTCACAGCGAGCGCGCTGATTGGATCATGTGACCGAAAGGAGCTGTTAGCTGATTGGTCATTTCTGAAAACTGGTTTCTCATTGGTTGAGCAAGGTAGTGACGCGGCTTAACCTGATTGGCTTGTTGGTGAGTTTCGCGCACGGATTGGTCAGAGTAGCGGAACAACAGAAAAATATTTACGATCTTTTCTAAATTGTACAGAATAGTTTAAAAACATGAGTTATTGGAATAAAAAGAAAAAGCCTTCATGGTTTCAGAAAATTAAAAATCTATTTAACCCTGACAAGAAAATTGAAGCGCATGGTGGAAAATTACTTCATAAGTATAAAACACCCGCAGCATATATGGAAGGAGAATATGGTTATCATACTGTTCTCTGGTTTGAAAATTGGAAGCAATATACTAAAAATGATGGTGTTTTAGCCTGGCCAGAAAATGGGTCGTTTAATGTTAAAGTTTTAAGAAACTTAAGAGATAAAATGATGGCTCTTTCACCAAGACCCAGACCCACTCAATTTGAAGCTTTAGTTGAATGGGAAGTTGAAATGATGGAACTTGAGCGAAAAAATACAAAACAATTATAAAACTGTTTTGAAAAGCCAAAAAAGTACAAAATGTTCAAAAAAATATATAAAACAACAAAAAGAAGAAAAAAACAGTTGTTTTTAGAACTACCTCCAATTTCTAAAAAAAGGCTTAATTTTTAAAAAACTCTGTCATTCTTTTTTCCTCATGGTACGCTCCCCGGTCCGCTCCCCGGTGCGTGTACTGGGCGCTCCCCCCGTGCAAAACGAAAAAAATAAAAAATAATAATTTTTGCCCCGCGGGGCCCTTTTATAGCCCTCTCATCAAACCTAGGGGGTCAGGTCATTTACCCCTTTGTTTTGGCCACCTCTTGTGTCTCGATCCCACCGAGACACAAGATGGCGGCCGCTCCGGACTGTTTCGAATGTTTACAGACACCCGAGAGCCAATCAGCTTTCCGTGCGCAAGAAGCGGGTCGCGCCCAGGGCGCTCCCCGGTACGCGTACCGGGGCACTGCCATAGATATATATATATTTTTAACCTAAATTACTCCAAATCCACTGGAGCACATATCTTGAGACATAGCAAAGGCACATCGGGCTACCAGTCCCTACAATTTTGCCAAGTTTGGTGGAAATCCATTCAGCTGTTCGGGATAAAAGTGAAACCGACAACCCTATGGAAATTAACATGGGGAAAACACGTTTTGGGACCCCCCTTTTATCTCGGCCCCCGCTTGACGAATCCCCCCCAAACTTTCAGGGAAGGAGCGGAGCGGAGCGGGCCTTTTTCTTGGAGAAATTTGCGAAGATTCGTCTACCGGCGCCAAAGTTATTCCCAATAGAATGTTGCAGATTTCCTATGGAAAGTAGATCCTAACTATAACTACCTACTGGCGACTGCCAGTAGGTAATATATATATATATATATATATATATTACCTACTGGCGGTCGCCAGTAGGTAGTTATAGTTAGGATTGTTTTCCATAGGAAATCCTCAACATTCTATTTGGAATACCTTTGGCCCTGGTGGATGAGTCTTTGCGAATTTCTCAAAGAAGATGGCTAGGTTTGCTGCACTACTTCCCTGAAAGTTTGGGGGGGATTGGTCAAGTGGGGGCTGAGATATAAGGGGGGTCCCAAAACGTGTTTTCTCAATGTTATTTTCCATAGGACCTTTAGACTCGGCTACAGTTCGAACGGGTGAATGAATTTATAAGAAATTTGCCAAAACTGTGGAGTCTTGTTCGCAGATTACGCTTTTTTTGGAATGGTGTAAATCCGTTCAGTAGTTGTTGAGAAAATTAAAGTTAAAGTCAATTATATATCTATAGGCGCGCACACGTGCGCGCACCCAAGCGGCTGCGCGCGCGAGCGGAATTTTGCTGCGTGACGTCTGTTAACGTTCGATTCGAAGGAAATCAGGAAGTTTTGTCCGCCATTTTGTCACTGCGAGTAAATATATTGTTCATTTCAAAGCGTTGAAACATGGAAAGGGGAGAAGGTAGAGATTGTCTTCCTGCGTAGGTTTTCTCGGGGTGAGCAGTAAGGCCCTTAAACGCAAAAAGATATAATTTTTCCCCGAAAAAAAAATACGGGGTGCGCGCACCCGGTCGCGCACACCTATTTACAAGAGTGTGGAAAAGGAGGTAAATCAGAAGTTTGAGTGCTTAGATATAAGGTGGCTCTGAAAAGAGCCCTTGTGTTAATTGAGTGTTTTCTGCATTTATAAGTAAGTACCGATGCAGAGCCTGATGTTGCAGAGGAAGATTCTGTTTCCCTCATTCGTGAAATGAACACCGTCTCTCCTATAGACGTCTTGCATGTGGTAGCGCAAGTTGTTGTGGTAAATAGAACCCATGCTATAATCTCTGAGGAACGCAGAAACAGATTTATTTATATGTCTCCTTGCTTTCTCAAATTGTGCACAATGGTGATTGGACCAATTCCATTTCTGTCTTTGGCATATATTGGAATATACCAAGGCAGATCGAGGAAAAAGTGTCATCAATTGTCGAAAGGTGTCTTTTAGAAGCATTTCCAGACCTACCCCAGTGATTGTGCCTAGATCGTTCCCACCACAGTGCACAATTATAAGGTCTGGTTCTCGGAGATGCATAAAAGTTTTCACCAATGGAATCAATTGGTGACATTTCAATCCTCTTTTGGAAATCCATGTTATGTGTACATTTGGTAAGCTGAGGTTGCAAATTCGTCTGCTTACTGCATATTTTTCACTCCAGTGAATATAACTGTGTCCTATTAGCCAGACCTTCATTTTCAAGGGATTTGTAGTCGTCCTCCGATCGGTTCTGGAAGTGGAATGGTAGTTAGAAGTTGAAATTTTAAATAAAGAAAAAGGAAGAGGCTGGGTGTGGTTAAAAAAATAAAAATGATTGGTTGATTGTAACAAGTGGAGAGTGAACAGGTCAATGTTTATGTTAAACGAAAAGTACTATTGGGTGTGAAAAAACAAGACATGTAACAGAGTTGTGGATTGGCAGGTGTTTCTGGAGGGAAAATAGTCTTCTTAGTTAGCTGTAGAACGTTGAGACATGAACTTTTGACCTGTGCCTTCAGCAAGGTGCAGAATGAGGTGTAACCATGGAAACAGCCGGAGATGGCAGTTGGTGATGGGTTCACTCTTTGGTGCCTCTGCATCTGAGTCTGTTCTCTGGTGGCTGGCAGACAACTGTTTGTTATTGTGGAGATGAAAGGGTGATAAGGAGAGAAATACGACATAGCGTCTGGCCTGTAGAAGCGTGGGAGCAGTGATTAACTCTGAGTGAAGCGGAACTGTGTCGGTGCTTAGTAACAGTAAAAAAAAAATGTTAACAGTGGTATAACTGTCTTTACGGTGCGCGACCTACTAAGAAAGAGTTCACGGGCCGTAATTGGTTTGCAGGTTCTAGTATCAGTAAGTGAGGTCGAGAAAAGAAAACATTCAGGACTTTATTTATGAAGGCCTTGCGCCACCGGTGCGTTACTTTTTCCCATTTTAAAAAATGAGGCACTGGCGGCGGAAGGTCTTCATAAATAAGGTCCTCAGTGACTACAGTTAAGGTTATGTGGAACCCATGAATAGTTTTTCAATATGAAATCATTTCAGTTGAGATTATGGATTAAAAGAGAAACCGTGAATATTTGAAATGTTTATTTAGAAATGTACTGTTTTAAAGGCAAATCATTATGTAATATGAGTACAGAAATTGCAAAAAACACAGTAATTGGTATTGTCAGTAGTACATGGAATACAAACGCTATAGTTGAAGAAAAATGAATATAGTTGGAAAAAAACATTGTACACTCTTATAAGGAAGTATATTATATTTTAATAAATGGAAGAAGGTCTCTGGCCTTTCAGTTTGGGAACGATATATGAAAATGCAAGTGGTTATACATCATTACTTTATGAATCAGCTGTCAAACAACACGAAATTATAATGTCCACTGTTAGTAAAGCAAATAGGTCTGTTCTTCAAAAGAAAATATGGAAAAGAACGTGAAGAATATAGAAAACCAAAAGGAAATGAGGACGTCAATGGCTTGTTTGAGAGTTATTGAAGCATTGTTTAGGGAAAATAGGTAGCTTCTGCTTGTAACAGGAAATCAGTTTTATTATATGAAAACATGTCAGCCATCCAATTGAGAAGATGAAAGGAGCATTCATGATCTGTCATTATTGGAGCGTCTTTTACCATCATAGGGCAGCTCAGTGGGTTTTCGATGTAGCTCTCTGTTAGGAAATCTTGCGCCGCTGCGAATATATTCCAATGACCCAGAACTCCTTGTATCGCTGCAAAGGCCATAAACCCTCCGGAAAGTATGTCAGCTATCCAATGGAAAAGAGTAAAGCAGTACTAATGATCTGTTATATTCGGAGCGTCTTTTACCATCAGAGGGAGCTCGGTGGGTTTTTGATGTAGCTCGCTGTTAGGAAAGAGTTAAGTGTCCATTGTGTAGGCAAAGTATGCAGCAAGTGCCTCTAACATGAAATCATTGTTATCATCTGAAAACATGTCAGCCATCCAATTGAGAAGATGAAAGGAGCATTCATGATCTGTCATTATTGGAGTGTCTTTTACCATCATTGGGCAGCTCTGTGGGTTTTCGATGTAGCTCTCTGTTAGGAAATCTTGCGCCGCTGCGAATATATTCCAATGACCCAGAACTCCTTGTATCGCTGCAAAGGCCATAAACCCTCTGTTGTAACAAAGCTGTTCATGATCAAGTAACGGATTCATGAGGTGATTGTAATTCGGTTCAGGAGGTACCAAATTGCAGAGACATAAATCCAGGGCCAACGTGAAATCACAGCTCAGGCAATGAAATACAGGCTGCAAACAGGTGAAATGCGAATATCGAAATGATAATCGATATGAAGTATTCAAAGTCGAGAGTGCTAAGATGCCGTAGTAGTCAAGCATCCTCTGGCGAAATAGTTCTAAGTGGCCCGGCTCGTTTGCGAAGGCAGGAGGGACATCCATTTTGAATTTCCCAAGATGGTACAGGAAACGGCGCAGCACCGCTGGTTGTATAGCAACTCCACAGAATTAGGTCGCCGGCTATGCAGTGGAGAGGAGCAGAATGACTTGATACATTTTCTAGGAGTCTAGTCACTTATATATTGCTTAGTGGTTATTAAAAAAGTATGCGTTCAAAAATAAGGGAGTGATTTGAGGGAGTTGTAAAGCAAGGTCAATTTTTTTTTACATCAATGCTGTTTTCTGTGAATGTTAGCTTAGTGAAAGATGTGTGTGAGCAGATGCAACGTTCAGTTTTAAATGTGACAATGGCGCTCTTGTTCATGTCTTCCGATTCAAGGTCGGTATTCGCTGCCAAATACAAAGATTAAGAAACGCATGCGTGGGGTACATAGTGTGCATTCTTAAAGGAAAGTAAATGAAGGGTTATTTTTACCGCGTTAGCATTGTCGTTTAAAAAGTTATAGTGATTTCTATTGTATGTGAAGAAAGTGTCACTGATGAAGACTGAAAATAAATCCTTATAAATGATACGGACTGGTGTATTTTAGAAAAGGTTTGTAACATTACATGAATTGTGGAAAAGAAATAATGTAATTGAAAGTGTATGGTTTGAAAATGAAAAGTAGAGGTTTATAGTTCATGTTTTGAAAGCAGTTCTAGAGGGTCAGAAGAAAGTGTATGGTTTGAAAATGAAAAGTAGAGGTTTATAGTTCACGTTTTGAAAGCAGTTCTAGAGGGTCAGATGCATGATAGATTTATTAAAAATAGAACATGTTTTTAAATAGTATTTTGGAAAAAATGTGTGTCTTTATGTACTATTTACATTATGTGCCTGTTGCGTATTCTTTGAGTTTTAGTAATCCTGTGTCTTATAAGTTTTCTAGGGGCGGTTTGAGGTTCATGGTGGGTTTGGGCAGGGAGGGTAGGTTGGGGGTTTGTAATAGGGGGTTTGGCTGGGGTGGAGTGCGGAGTTTAGTGAAAAGTGAGGGGGGCGGGGAGTTACGGTGTTTGGTACTGGAGCAGAGTCAGAGGACGCCACATTTGTGTTATGGGCTGCCACGAAAATATGTATTTATTCTCAGAGGTTTATTATATTAAGGATATATATTAGCATGGTGGCTCTTGTCGTTTTGTTGTTTTGTGTATGTTTATAATGCTGGCTCTGTAGTTTTTGTTTATGGACCTTATTGCGACACACAGGGGATTTACGTTGCACAGTTGGCGATCAGAGACTTAGGAAATAAAACTTTATAATTGTAAGGGCTGTAACGATAGAAATCGCCCGTTCTCGGTGTAAAAAATATCACCGCTATTGGTGGTATTTTCTACGGTGTTAGTACTCGAAGGAGACTAGTAACATATATGTGTAATAAAATTATGTAATAGGCTCAGCATTTTACATTATCTTGGAGAGCAAAAGTTGATTTTACATAGCAATAAGTCTCTTATAATTAAGGGACGGAGTGTATATAGTGCTATTTAGTACTCTGCTATGTGATTGATGTCGAATATTTCATAAGAGGAGGCTTTAAAAGATTTACGATAAACTGGTTTTCTAGGGAAGTGGGTGGAGTGTTCCGTGTAAATTGCAGAATAGAAACTAGTAAGAACCAATTGGAAGTGTTGTTTTAAAGTCACATGACTGCACATGCGTGTCTCGACGCCTGTACGCGATAGGTGGGTGCGCGCACCCGGTCGCGCACTATAAGAAAGCGGCGAGAAAATATCAGCTAATATGCTCTTCAAGCTTGTTTTGGTACAAAGAGTTAGTTCTGAAAAGAACTTTTTTTTTTTTTTTTTTTTGGAAACAAGTGTTATGATGCTTTTTATTTCTTAAAGTTGCGACGACATTTTTCAGTATGTCATACTATCCAAATAAAGTGAAGAAATTTAACTTTTCTTGGAGCATTTATGACTCTCAATTATTTGTTTAATTAGAGTAAAGCTTTGCTCTCCGTATACAAGAAGTTCTCCACAGTTCGTGCATTTCATGTGCACGTTCGCCAGATATGGTCTCAAGTCCATCTCAGCACTCGATGGAGATACAGGTCGTCCACCGGAAGATGTGTTGATTACTTCTGATGGCAATAGCGTGGCCTCCGTTTTTCTTGTGAAAGGTGGTCGCTCATTTTCATCAGATTCGGAAGATGAATGCGGAACGGTAGCCATTGTATCGAAGTCTTCGGGAAGATGTTCAACGTTGTTGTCTCTTGAGAGTAGAAAAGAAAGTGATGGTAGTGGGTGGAGTGCTGCGTGTAAATTGCAGAATAGAAACTACCAAGAACCAATTAGAAGTGTTGTTTAGAAGTCACATGACTTCACATGGGAGTGTCAGGTCCTGTACGCGATAGAAGGGTGCGCGCACTCGGTCTCGCACTAAAATAAAGCGGCGAAAAAACATCTTATAATATGCTCTTCGAGCATGTTTTGGTGGAAAGAGTTAGTTCTGAAAAGAACTTTTTTTTTTTTTTTTTTTTGGAAACAAGTGTTTTGATGCATTTGATTTCTTAAAGTTGCTATGATATTTTTCAGTATGTCATACTATCCAAATAAAGTGAAGAAATTTAACTTTTCTTGCAGCATTTATGACTCTCAATTTTGTGTTTAATTAGAGTAAAGCTTTGCTCTCCGTATACAAGAAGTTCTCCACAGTTGATGCATTTTATGTGCACCTTCGCCAGACATGGTTTCAAGTCCATTTTAGCACTCGATGGAGATACAGGTCGTCCACCGGAAGATGTGCTGATTACTTCTGATGGTAATAGCGTGGCCTCCGTTTTTCTTGTCAAAGGTGGTCGCTCATTTTCATCAGATTCGGAAGATGAATGCGGAACGGTAGTCATTGTACCGAAGTCTTCAGGAAGATGTTCGACGTTGTTGTCTCTTGAGAGTAGAAAAGAAAGTGATGGAAGTGGGTGGAGTGCTGTGTGTAAATTCCAGAATAGAAACTACCAAGAACCAATTAGAAGTGTTGTTTAGAAGTCACATGACTTCATATGCAAGTGTCAGGTCCTGTACGCGATAGGAGGGTGCGCGCACCCGGTCTCGCACTAAAATAAAGCGGCGAAAAAATATCTCATAATATGCTCTTGGAGCACGTTTTGGTAGAAAGAGTTAGTTCTGAAAAGAACTTTTTTTTTTTTTGGGGGGGGGAAAGAAGTGTTATAATGCTTTCGATTTCTTAAAGTTGCTACTACATTTTTCAGTATGTAATAGTTTGAAAATGAAGTGAAGAAATGTATCTTTTCTTGGGGCATTTGTGACTGTCAATTTTGAGTTTAATAAGAACGAGGCTCTGCTCTCCATATAAAAGAATTTCTCCACACTTGTTGCATTTCATATGCACCTTCGCAAGATATGGTCTCAAGTCCATTTCAGCACTCGATGGAGATACAGGTCGTACACCAGAAGATGTGCTGGCCACCTCTGATGGTAATAGCGTGGCCAGGGCTCTTGTCGATGCTTTTGCATAATGCTCAGGATGCCTTTGTTTAACATGCCGCTGCATGGTGTGTGCAGAAAAGGAATACTTTTTATTTGGATTTCCCCTTGAGAGCTCCGAATTGCATATCGTGCAGGTTACTTTTGGCGCATTCACTTTCTTTTGATCTTCAAGATAAGTGAAAAATTGCCAAATGAAAGATTCCTTTTTTCTTCTTAACGGTGGTCGCTCATTTCCTTCAGATTCGGAAGATGAATCTGGTAGGGAAGCCATTTCAGCAAAGACTTCCGGAAGATGCTCGACGTTGTTGTCTCTTGAGAGTAGAAAAGATTGTGAGGAAAGTGGGTGGAGTGCTTCGTGTATATTCCAGAACAGAAACTACTAATAACCAATTGGAAGTTTTGTTTTCAAGTCACGTGACTTTACATGCGCTTCTCAGGACGTGTAGGCGGTGACACTATGTAGTTACGAATGTGATTACATACTTAGGAACTAGCATTCAAAAAAACTATGAAATTCACTGAAAAAACCATAGGTTTTACACAAGTTATAGTTAGGATGTAGCATTTGAAAAACCTATGAAATTCACTGAAAAAACCATAGGTTTGACACCAGTTATAGTTAGCTGGAAATTTTACTGACATAAAATCAATGAAATTCCACGTTATAGTTAGTTGGACTCACTATAACTTGCGCGTGTAATGCACTGCTGATGACATTACATATTACATCACTCATGACATGGTCAGTGACATCACTTATGACACCATCCAGTGAATGTGTGTCTTTCTAAAAAATAAATATGTTTTATATATGTATATGTAAAGGTCGAGGAAAGAATAAATGTTTAAATTATTGTCTTAATGAATGTTTTTTTCAAAAAGAAATGATTGGATAACTGGCTTATTAAGTGTACCTTAGTGAATAAATATATTAGCGAGTAATGTTTAAATATTTAAATATATGTATCAGTGTTTCACTTTGTGAATAACTGGCTGCATGGGTTGATGAGTACCTACATGTGTAGGTATTTGGGTTCTTAGATGTTTTTTTAGTATCAGTATGAGTGTTTCTATGGTTTCATGGGGGTATTACTAATCACATAGATGCATGAATGACTAACTCTCTCTTTGTATGTGTTTAGAAGACACCATATGTGCAGGACTCTATGGGTGGTTGAGTGTGTATAGTTTTATATGCAAATAAATGGATGTTCAATAGTTTATTTGCATGTGTGAGTATGTGTGTGAGTAACTTTTGGATGATTGTCGGTGTGTAACAGGATGTATAGGTGTATCACTACATATGATGAGTGAGTATATGTATGAGTGACTATATAGAACTGTTGGTAAATGAGAGAATGTGTATATAGATGGTGGAATTACTGAATTGGTTGTTGTAACTGGTATGGGTATGTCCATTTTTTTGAAAATGTTAATTTCTATTTTCCAATATGTGTTTTAAGGGTTACATTACACTTAAAGGAGGTCTGTCATCAGTGATGTCATAAGTGATGTCACTGACCATGTCATGAGTGATGTAATATGTAATGTCATCAGCAGTGCATTACACGCGCAAGTTATAGTGAGTCCAACTAACTATAACGTGGAATTTCATTGGTTTTATGTCAGTAAAATTTCCAGCTAACTATAACTGGTGTCAAACCTATGGTTTTTTCAGTGAATTTCATAGGTTTTTCAAATGCTACATCCTAACTATAACGTGTGTAAAACCTATGGTTTTTTCAGTGAATATATATATATATATATATATATATATATATACTAGCAGCCCGTCCTAACCTTGTCTGGGAGCAACAGGCTTCCCCGACCTCCGCCCGCCCCGACATTGTCCAGCAGCCCGGGCCCCCGCCCGGCCCGTCCCCCGCCTGCCCCGACCCCCGCCTGCCCTGACCCCCGCCTGCCTCGACATGGGTCCCCTAACCTCAGCCGCCGCTCCTCCTGCCTGTCCGCTGCTGATATACTGCTTTAAATATGTTTGTTCTACTTTTCAGAGGTGTACAGCTGACCAATCTGTTCTACAGAGTGTACATTGGCTGCGAAAGCTTACATCATAGCTAATCTTTTTGGCCTAGAGGTGAGTTAATGATTGCTGTTTCACCATAAACACACAGGATCATTTTCTTTTCTCATTCAGCCCAGGCCCCCGCAGAGCCCGTCCCCCACCGGCCCCGACATGGGTCCCCTTACCTCAGCCGCCGCTCCTCCCGCCTGTCCGCTACTCGCACCGCCGCTGGCCTGTCCGCTGCTCCTCACGTCACTGCTCCTCCCCCGCACCATGTCCGCTGCTCCTCGTCGCGCTCCTGGACGACCCTCCTCCCCGCGTTCCTGACGTGAGCACGCACGTCGCGGCCGGCGCTACTTCGGAGGGACTACATTTTTTTTACTGTAAATTTTTTAAATAACGTTTTTAAAAAAATGTATATAGCCTATTACCATCTACACACCCTGACGATTCCAACGGTGTATCGGGTGTGTGGATTGGCGCTGTGGTTCCCGAGTTTACCCGCCTCAAAGGATGAAAGTTCTTCCTTTATTATAGTAGTATAGATATAAATATATCTCCAGACCACTCAATCCTCTCTTGTAGAAAAGATGAAAGTCCACACAGGTAAGCTTATCCAATCTCCATTATTGCAGTATAAAACAAGCAGCATTGTGCATTTCGGCACTCCGTGCCTTCCTCAGATGCCTTGGCTCGGTTCTGATGCAATGTTCACTATTTAAAACGAAGCGCCTCACAACAATCGGTAGAGACACTCCTTCCACCTCTGAGCAAAGATTTTCAGACTGGCTGCCCAGAGTTGTCTCGCTGTAGTCATACATGTGGAAGTCCTTGACCTAGTGGGCGGTGACTACAGCTCCTTTGGAAACATGGATTCTGTAGTGCGAGAAGGCTGGATTTGCTAACCTTCACCCTACCAACAATATCGCTGTGCGCCAATGTGCCTTCACCTAAGTAGGGAGAGGCACTGCGATGAAGTCATTGCCCATTTTTTAACAGCTTGTCTTTGCACAGAGAGTTGCGGTGGTGCGGCGTCTCTCAAGCACCATGAGACAAAACAACAATTGCCACGGTCTGCCAAACTCTTGGTGGAGGGGGCTCGAGTGCGAGTGGCCACGCACAAAATATCCAGACCAATCAGTCCTCTCTTGTAGAAAAGATGAAAGCCCAGGTGAGCTGATCCAACCTCCTTTGTGGCAGTAAAAAACGAGCAGCATTATGCATTTCGGCACTCCGTGCCTTCCTCAGATGTGTATATACTCCACGCTTGCCAAAGAAGACCCACCGCCACCTGACCAGGGGGCACAACGATGGAAATGGACCTCCAGGCACGGCCTGAACAATTTACCATACTTCTTGATACAAGAAAGTCAACGCCGTGTCCTTGCACCAAAATGTTGTTTATTATCAGCAGATAATGTTAGACGTGTTTCGCGTGCCCTGATGGCTTGCTCACTAATCGCTGAGTATATATTGAATTACGCCTGTCTGTTGTTTATTTTGCCCATCATAGCAATTAGTTCCTTCCTTCCTCCCTCCCTTTTATTCTCTTTTTGTTCTACTTTCTCACTTTCCATTCCTTACATTCTCTTTTCCTTCTTCTTTTGGGGCTTAACATCTATTTCCAGCTGTCTTATATTGATGCGTTGAATTAGTTCGACACATTTGTATAGTGTCTTTTATTGATAGATCGAGTTTCTCTTTTTTGTGCTGTCTGAAAGAAGTGCTAACTATATGGTCGGTTTGCATCTGTCTTAAATCTCTGCTCTTAAATCCTAATGTAATGTCTGTTGATGAATTTCTCCAATAAAAACTTCTTGAATTGCAAAAAAAAGAGGCTTTTGTCCAGTCTACTGTCCTACTCAAAAGGCTCAAAGAACCGTAACACACTTGATGTGTGTGTACTGTACACATGTATGCATTCTCTATTTTAATTCCCTGCCTCCATTATTTTCTTTGAGAGTGTGTTGCAATACCTGTGAATGGCCATGTGTAGTGCTGGACTTACTCCAAGGATAAGCTGGAGAACGTTTACTACTGTTTCTGTTTTTTTTGGGGGGGGGGGCTGCAGTAACTTTAGAAATGTAGGCTGTGATTAGCAATGGGCTTCCTCTTTGGTGGGTGAGGGTACTTACATGGCACACCCTAAACGCCTCCTTACCACTTCCTTAACACTTTCCATTTAGTAGTAAGTATTGTCATTTACCAGTCACTCCCTCGTTCCACCCACATTTAGTATTAAAAATAGATCTGTGTGTACGAGAGCTTTGCACATGTGGAGGACGCCACCGCACAGAAAAAAATGAGTTTGTGAGGCCTCTGGCTGTACGTTAGTGAATGGCATTTTTCATATGCCGAGCTAGTGTAGTACTACTCAAATGCTACAAAATGCTGTTTGTGAATAGGCCCCACTTTCAGATTCAATGACAAAGCCAGACCTTCGGTATAATTAGGTAACACACACATTTTCAAAGTTTGATAACAAACCTCAAAATTCTCTTTGTGAAAAATTGCAATAATCAAAGTTATGGTGCTCGTAGAGATAATAACATAGGAATGTTTGGTATTATTATTATTATTATGATTTTTACTATTTTAAAAACATTGCCTTTGCATGCAATTCCAGTGCAGTGATTTTCCAGCTAATATTTTCA